>NW_028270188.1:55139968-55324968 GCF_037043375.1 Chiloscyllium plagiosum
ATGGGGTGAACAGTGTAGAGGGAGCTTTACTCTGTATCTAACCCTATGCTGCCCCTATCTCTGGGATAGGGGTACAGTGTAGAGGGAGCTTTACTCTGTATCTAAACCCCGTGCTGTCCCTGTCCCTGGGATGGGAGGGACAGTGTAGAGGGAGCTTTACTCTGTATCTAACCCCGTGCTATCCCTGTCCTTGGGATGGGAGGGACAGTGTAGAGGGAGCTTTACTCTGTATCTAACCCCGTGCTATCCCTGTCCTTGGGATGGGAGGGACAGTGTAGAGAGAGCTTTACTCTGTATCTAAACCCCGTGCTGTCCCTGTCCCTGGGATGGGAGGGACAGTGTAGAGGGAACTTTACTCTGTATCTAACCCCGTGCTGTCCCTGTCCTTGGAGTGTTTGATGGGGGGGACAGTGTAGAGGGATCTTTACTCTGTATCTAACCCCGTGCTGCCCCTGTCCCTGGGATGGGGTGAACAGTGTAGAGGGGGCTTTACTCTGTATCTAACCCTATGCTGCCCCTATCTCTGGGATAGGGGTACAGTGTAGAGGGAGCTTTACTCTGTATCTAACCCTGTGATGCCCCTGTCCCTGGGATGGGGGTACAGTGTACAGGGAGCTTTACTCTGTATCTAACCCTTTGCTGTCCCTGTTCCTGGGATGGGGGGGTCAGTGTAGAGGGAGCTTTACTCTGTATCTAACCCTATGCTGTCCCTGTCCCTGGGATGGGAGGGACAGTGTAGAGGGAGCTTTACTCTGTATCTAACCCTATGCTGTCCCTGTCCCTGGGATGGGAGGGACAGTGTAGAGGGAGCTTTACTCTGTATCTAACCCCGTGCTGTCCCTGTCCCTGGGATGGGAGGGACAGTGTAGAGGGAGCTTTACTCTGTATCTAACCCTGTGCTGTCCCTGTCCCTGGGATGGAAGGGATGGTATAGAGGGAGCTTTACTCTGTATCTAACCGCGTGCTGTCCCTGTCCCTGGGATGGGAGGGATGGTATAGAGGGAGCTTTACTCGGTATCTAACCGCGTGCTGTCCCTGTCCCTGGGATGGGAGGGATGGTATAGAGGGAGCTTTACTCGGTATCTAACCGCGTGCCTGTAATTTGTTTGGTTTTTCCAGAGCCTGGGTACTCAGGACAAGACCCTCACCAGGGTACTGGCGACACGGTGTGAGATTGACCTGCTGAGTATCCGTGCTGAATTTCGGAAAAAGTATGGGAAGTCTCTGTACTCTGCTATTCAGGTGAGCCTTATCGCTCCCTCACGGTGCCCAGCCCTCAGCCCATGGCCACTGTAGAAGTCTACAGCGGGGAAACCAGGCCGTTCGGCCCAACCTCTCCATGCTGCCCCGTTTCCACAATTGTCTATGTTTGCTCCATTCCTCTCCATCCATGTACCTGTCCAAAGGTTTCTTGCATGACAAAATTGTAGTCTCCCCCACCATTACCGTTCCACATGCTCACCATCATCTGTGTGAAAAAGCTCCCCCCTTCCCCCCTTTTTATATCTAAACCTCTCTCACCTTAAACCCGTGCCTGCTAATTTCTGACTAATTTTGCCACGATCTACCTCATTTACACCTCTCGTGATTTTATACCCCTCTCCACAGCTACCCCCTTCCTGTGCTCCAAGCCTGTCCTTCTAACTAAGACCTTCCTCAGCCAATCTTTATCCCCACCCTTTCTACTCTAGACTGCATTCCCTACAGTGTGGAAACAGGCCATTCGGCCCAACAAGTCCACCAGTGACCCTCCGTAGAGTAACCCAGCCAGACCCATTCCTCTACCCTAGATTTACCCCTGACTAAAGCATCAACTACTATGGGACCAGTTTAGCACGGCCAATCCACCCTAACCTGCATATCCCTGGGGCATTACGTGACAATTTAGCATGGCCAATCCACCCTAACCTGCACATCGCTGGACACTACGTGACAATTTAGCATGGCCAATCCACCCTAACCTGCACATCGCTGGACACTATGGGACAATTTAGCATGGCCAATCCACCCTAAACTGCACATCGCTGGACACTACGGGACAATTTAGCATGGCCAATCCACCCTAACCTGCATATCCCTGGGGCATTACGTGACAATTTAGCATGGCCAATCCACCCTAACCTGCACATCCCTGGACACTATGGGACAATTTAGCATGGCCAATCCACCCTAACCTGCACATCCCTGGGCACTACGGGACAATTTAGCATGGCCAATCCACCCTAACCTGCACATCCCTGGGCACTATGGGACAATTTAGCATGGCCAATCCACCCTAACCTGCACATCCCTGGGCACTATGGGACAGTGTAGCATGGCCAATCCACCCTAACCTGCACATCCCTGGGCACTATGGGACAATTTGGCATGGCCAATCCACCCTAACCTGCACATCCCCGGGCACTATGGGACAATTTAGCATGGCCAATCCACCCTAACCTGCACATCCCTGGACACTATGGGACAATTTAGCATGGCCAATCCACCCTAACCTGCACATCCCTGGGCACTATGGGACAATTTAGCATGGCCAATCCACCCTAACCTGCATATCCCTGGGCATTACGTGACAATTTAGCATGGCCAATCCACCCTAACCTGCACATCCCCGGGCACTATGGGACAATTTAGCATGGCCAATCCACCCTAACCTGCACATCCCTGGACACTATGGGACAATTTAGCATGGCCAATCCACCCTAACCTGCACATCCCTGGGCACTATGGGACAATTTAGCATGGCCAATCCACCCTAACCTGCACATCCCTGGGCACTATGGGACAATTTAGCATGGCCAATCCACCCTAACCTGCACATCCCTGGACACTACGGGACAATTTAGCATGGCCAATCCACCCTAACCTGCACATCCCTGGGCACTATGGGACGATTTAGCATGGCCAATCCACCCTAACCTGCACATCCATGGGCACTATGGGACAATTTAGCATGGCCAATCCACCCTAACCTGCACATCCCTGGACACTATGGGACAATTTAGCATGGCCAATCCACCCTAACCTGCACATCCCTGGGCACTATGGGACAATTTAGCATGGCCAACCCACCCTAACCTGCACATCCCTGGACACTATGGGACAATTTAGCATGGCCAATCCACCCTAACCTGCACATCCCTGGACACTACGGGACAATTTAGCATGGCCAATCCACCCTAACCTGCACATCCCTGGGCACTATGGGACGTTTAGCATGGCCAATCCACCCCAACCTGCACATCCATGGGCACTATGGGACAATTTAGCATGGCCAATCCACCCTAACCTGCACATCCCTGGACACTATGGGACAATTTAGCATGGCCAACCCACCCTAACCTGCACATCCCTGGGCACTATGGGACAATTTAGCATGGCCAATCCACCCTAACCTGCACATCCCTGGACACTACGGGACAATTTAGCATGGCCAATCCACCCTAACCTGCACATCCCTGGGCACTATGGGACGATT
The DNA here is from genome assembly GCF_037043375.1 of Chiloscyllium plagiosum. NCBI lineage: Eukaryota > Metazoa > Chordata > Chondrichthyes > Orectolobiformes > Hemiscylliidae > Chiloscyllium > Chiloscyllium plagiosum. Next base: position 55,143,444 of record NW_028270188.1, read on the forward strand.
TAGCATGGCCAATCCACCCTAACCTGCACATCCATGGGCACTATGGGACAATTTAGCATGGCCAATCCACCCTAACCTGCACATCCCTGGACACTATGGGACAATTTAGCATGGCCAATCCACCCTAATCTGCACATCCCTGGGCACTATGGGACAATTTAGCATGGCCAATCCACCCTAACCTGCACATCCCTGGGCACTATGGGACAATTTAGCATGGCCAATCCACCCTAACCTGCACATCCCAGGGCACTATGGGACAATTTAGCATGGCCAATCCACCCTAACCTGCACATCCCTGGGCACTATGGGACAATTTAGCATGGCCAATCCACCCTAACCTGCTCATCCCTGGGCACTATGGGACAATTTAGCATGGCCAATCCACCCTAACCTGCACATCCCTGGACACTACGGGACAATTTAGCATGGCCAATCCACCATAACCAGCACATCCCTGGGCACGATGGGACGATTTAGCATGGCCAATCCACCCTAACCTGTACATCCCTGGGCACTACGGGACAATTTAGCACGGCCAATCCACCCTAACCTGCACATCCCTGGACACTACGGGACAATTTGGCATGGCCAACCCACCCGAACCTGCACATCCCTGGATACTATGGGACAATTTAGCATGGCCAACCCACCCTAACATGCACATCCCTGGACACTATGGGACAATTTAACATGGCCAATCCACCCTAACCTGCACATCCCTGGGCACTATGGGACAATTTAGCATGGCCAATCCACCCTAACCTGCACATCCCTGGGCACTACGGGACAATTTAGCATGGCCAATCCACCCTAACCTGCACATCCCTGGGCACTACGGGACAATTTAGCATGGCCAATCCACCCTAACCTGCACATCCCTGGGCACTACGGGACAATTTAGCATGGCCAATCCACCCTAACCTACACATCTCTGGGAACTACGGGACAATTTAGCATGGCCAACCCACCCTAACCTGCACATCCCTGGACACTATGGGACAATTTAGCATGGCCAATCCACCCTAACCTACACATCCCTGGACACTATGGGACAATTTAGCATGGCCAATCCACCCTAACCTGCGCATTCCTGGGCACTACGGGACAATTTAGCATGGCCAACCCACCCTAACCTGCACATCCCTGGGGCACTATGGGACAATTTAGCATGGCCAATCCACCCTAACCTGCACATCCCTGGACACTATGGGACAGTGTAGCATGGCCAATCCACCCTAACCTGCACATCCCTGGGCCCTATGGGACAATTTAGCATGGCCAATCCACCCTAACCTGCACATCCCTGGGCACTATGGGACAATTTAGCATGGCCAATCCACCCTAACCTGCATATCCCTGGGCATTACGTGACAATTTAGCATGGCCAATCCACCCTAACCTGCACATCCCCGGGCACTATGGGACAATTTAGCATGGCCAATCCACCCTAACCTGCACATCCCTGGACACTATGGGACAATTTAGCATGGCCAATCCACCCTAACCTGCACATCCCTGGGCACTATGGGACAATTTAGCATGGCCAATCCACCCTAACCTGCACATCCCTGGGCACTATGGGACAATTTAGCATGGCCAATCCACCCTAACCTGCACATCCCTGGACACTACGGGACAATTTAGCATGGCCAATCCACCCTAACCTGCACATCCCTGGGCACTATGGGACGATTTAGCATGGCCAATCCACCCTAACCTGCACATCCATGGGCACTATGGGACAATTTAGCATGGCCAATCCACCCTAACCTGCACATCCCTGGGCACTATGGGACAATTTAGCATGGCCAATCCACCCTAACCTGCACATCCCTGGGCACTATGGGACAATTTAGCGTGGCCAACCCACCCTAACCTGCACATCCCTGGACACTATGGGACAATTTAGCATGGCCAATCCACCCTAACCTGCACATCCCTGGACACTACGGGACAATTTAGCATGGCCAATCCACCCTAACCTGCACATCCCTGGGCACTATGGGACGTTTAGCATGGCCAATCCACCCCAACCTGCACATCCATGGGCACTATGGGACAATTTAGCATGGCCAATCCACCCTAACCTGCACATCCCTGGACACTATGGGACAATTTAGCATGGCCAACCCACCCTAACCTGCACATCCCTGGGCACTATGGGACAATTTAGCATGGCCAATCCACCCTAACCTGCACATCCCTGGACACTACGGGACAATTTAGCATGGCCAATCCACCCTAACCTGCACATCCCTGGGCACTATGGGACGATTTAGCATGGCCAATCCACCCTAACCTGCACATCCCTGGGCACTATGGGACAATTTAGCATGGCCAATCCACCCTAACCTGCACATCCCTGGACACTATGGGACAATTTAGCATGGCCAATCCACCCTAACCTGCACATCCCTGGGCACTATGGGACAATTTAGCATGGCCAATCCACCCTAACCTGCACATCCCTGGGCACTATGGGACAATTTAGCATGGCCAATCCACCCTAACCTGCACATCCCTGGACACTACGGGACAATTTAGCATGGCCAATCCACCCTAACCTGCACATCCCTGGGCACGATGGGACGATTTAGCATGGCCAATCCACCCTAACCTGCACATCCATGGGCACTATGGGACAATTTAACATGGCCAATCCACCCTAACCTGCACATCCCTGGGCACTATGGGACAATTTAGCATGGCCAATCCACCCTAACCTGCACATCCCTGGGCACTATGGGACAATTTAGCATGGCCAACCCACCCTAACCTGCACATCCCTGGACACTATGGGACAATTTAGCATGGCCAATCCACCCTAACCTGCACATCCCTGGACACTACGGGACAATTTAGCATGGCCAATCCACCCTAACCTGCACATCCCTGGGCACTATGGGACGTTTAGCATGGCCAATCCACCCCAACCTGCACATCCATGGGCACTATGGGACAATTTAGCATGGCCAATCCACCCTAACCTGCACATCCCTGGACACTATGGGACAATTTAGCATGGCCAACCCACCCTAACCTGCACATCCCTGGGCACTATGGGACAATTTAGCATGGCCAATCCACCCTAAACTGCACATCCCTGGACACTACGGGACAATTTAGCATGGCCAATCCACCCTAACCTGCACATCCCTGGGCACTATGGGACGATTTAGCATGGCCAATCCACCCTAACCTGCACATCCATGGGCACTATGGGACAATTTAGCATGGCCAATCCACTCTAACCTGCACATCCCTGGACACTATGGGACAATTTAGCATGGCCAATCCACCCTAACCTGCACATCCCTGGGCACTATGGGACAATTTAGCATGGCCAATCCACCCTAACCTGCACATCCCTGGGCACTATGGGACAATTTAGCATGGCCAATCCACCCTAACCTGCACATCCCTGGACACTACGGGACAATTTAGCATGGCCAATCCACCCTAACCTGCACATCCCTGGGCACGATGGGACGATTTAGCATGGCCAATCCACCCTAACCTGCACATCCCTGGGCACTACGGGACAATTTAGCACGGCCAATCCACCCTAACCTGCACATCCCTGGACACTACGGGACAATTTGGCATGGCCAACCCACCCGAACCTGCACATCCCTGGGCACTATGGGACAATTTCCCATGGCCAATCCACCCTAACCTGCACATCCCTGGGCACTATGGGACAATTTAGCATGGCCAATCCACCCTAACCTGCACATCCCTGGGCACTACGGGACAATTTAGCATGGCCAATCCACCCTAACCTGCACATCCCTGGGCACTACGGGACAATTTAGCATGGCCAATCCACCCTAACCTGCACATCCCTGGGCACTACGGGACAATTTAGCATGGCCAATCCACCCTAACCTACACATCTCTGGGAACTACGGGACAATTTAGCATGGCCAACCCACCCTAACCTGCACATCCCTGGACACTATGGGACAATTTAGCATGGCCAATCCACCCTAACCTACACATCCCTGGACACTATGGGACAATTTAGCATGGCCAATCCACCCTAACCTGCGCATTCCTGGGCACTACGGGACAATTTAGCATGGCCAATCCACCCTAACCTACACATCTCTGGGAACTACGGGACAATTTAGCATGGCCAACCCACCCTAACCTGCACATCCATGGGCACTATGGGACAATTTAGCATGGCCAATCCACCCTAACCTGCACATCCCTGGACACTATGGGACAATTTAGCATGGCCAATCCACCCTAACCTGCACATCCCTGGGCACTATGGGACAATTTAGCATGGCCAATCCACCCTAACCTGCACATCCCTGGGCACTATGGGACAATTTAGCATGGCCAATCCACCCTAACCTGCACATCCCTGGACACTATGGGACAGTGTAGCATGGCCAATCCGCCCTAACCTGCACATCCCTGGGCCCTATGGGACAATTTAGCATGGCCAATCCACCCTAACCTGCACATCCCTGGGCACTATGGGACGATTTAGCATGGCCAATCCACCCTAACCTGCACATCCCTGGGCACTACGGGACAATTTAGCATGGCCAATCCACCCTAACCTACACATCTCTGGGAACTACGGGACAATTTAGCATGGCCAACCCACCCTAACCTGCACATCCATCGGCACTATGGGACAATTTAGCATGGCCAATCCACCCTAACCTGCACATCCCTGGACACTATGGGACAATTTAGCATGGCCAATCCACCCTAACCTGCACATCCCTGGGCACTATGGGACAATTTAGCATGGCCAATCCACCCTAACCTGCACATCCCTGGGCACTATGGGACAATTTAACATGGCCAATCCAACCTAACCTGCACATCCCTGGGCACTACGGGACAATTTAGCATGGCCAATCCACCCTAACCTGCACATCCCTGGGCACTACGGGACAATTTAGCATGGCCAATCCACCCTAACCTGCACATCCCTGGGCACTACGGGACAATTTAGCATGGCCAATCCACCCTAACCTGCACATCCCTGGGCACTACGGGACAATTTAGCATGGCCAATCCACCCTAACCTACACATCTCTGGGAACTACGGGACAATTTAGCATGGCCAACCCACCCTAACCTGCACATCCCTGGACACTATGGGACAATTTAGCATGGCCAATCCACCCTAACCTACACATCCCTGGACACTATGGGACAATTTAGCATGGCCAATCCACCCTAACCTGCGCATTCCTGAGCACTACGGGACAATTTAGCATGGCCAATCCACCCTAACCTGCACATCCCTGGGCACTACGGGACAATTTAGCATGGCCAATCCACCCTAACCTACACATCTCTGGGAACTACGGGACAATTTAGCATGGCCAACCCACCCTAACCTGCACATTTTTGGACACTATGGGACAATTTAGCATGGCCAACCCACCCTAACCTGCACATCCCTGGGGCACTATGGGACAATTTAGCATGGCCAATCCACCCTAACCTGCACATCCCTGGACACTATGGGACAGTGTAGCATGGCCAATCCACCCTAACCTGCACATCCTTGGGCCCTATGGGACAATTTAGCATGGCCAATCCACCCTAACCTGCACATCCCTGGGCACTATGGGACGATTTAGCATGGCCAATCCACCCGAACCTGCACATCCCTGGGCACTACGGGACAATTTAGCACGGCCAATCCACCCTAACCTGCACATCCCTGGATACTATGGGACAATTTAACATGGCCAATCTACCCTAACATGCACATCCCTGGACACTATTGGACAATTTAACATGGCCAATCCACCCTAACCTGCACATCCCTGGACACTACGGGACAATTTAGCATGGCCAATCCACCCTAACCTGCACATCCCTGGACACTATTGGACAATTTAACATGGCCAATCCACCCTAACCTGCACATCCCTGGGCACTATTGGACAATTTAACATGGCCAATCTACCCTAACCTGCATATCCCTGGGCACTATGGGACAATTTAGCATGGCCAATCTACCCTAACCTGCATATCCCTGGACACTATTGGACAATTTAACATGGCCAATCTACCCTAACCTGCATATCCCTGGGCACTATGGGACAATTTAGCATGGCCAATCCACCCTAACCTGCACATCCCTGGACACTATTGGACAATTTAACATGGCCAATCTACCCTAACCTGCATATCCCTGGGCACTATGGGACAATTTAGCATGGCCAATCCACCCTAACCTGCACATCCCTGGGCACTACGGGACAATTTAGCATGGCCAATCCACCCTAACCTACACATCTCTGGGAACTACGGGACAATTTAGCATGGCCAACCCACCCTAACCTGCACATCCATCGGCACTATGGGACAATTTAGCATGGCCAATCCACCCTAACCTGCACATCCCTGGGCACTATGGGACAATTTAGCATGGCCAATCCACCCTAACCTGCACATCCCTGGGCACTATGGGACAATTTAGCATGGCCAATCCACCCTAACCTGCACATCCCTGGGCACTATGGGACAATTTAGCATGGCCAATCCACCCTAACCTGCACATCCCTGGACACTACGGGACAATTTAGCATGGCCAATCCACCCTAACCTGCACATCCCTGGGCACTATGGGACGATTTAGCATGGCCAATCCACCCTAACCTGCACATCTCTGGGAACTACGGGACAATTTAGCATGGCCAATCCACCCTAACCTACACATCTCTGGGAACTACGGGACAATTTAGCATGGCCAACCCACCCTAACCTGCACATCCCTGGACACTATGGGACAATTTAGCATGGCCAATCCACCCTAACCTACACATCCCTGGACACTATGGGACAATTTAGCATGGCCAATCCACCCTAACCTGCGCATTCCTGGGCACTACGGGACAATTTAGCATGGCCAACCCACCCTAACCTGCACATCCCTGGGGCACTATGGGACAATTTAGCATGGCCAATCCACCCTAACCTGCACATCCCTGGACACTATGGGACAGTGTAGCATGGTCAATCCACCCTAACCTGCACATCCCTGGGCACTATGGGACAATTTAGCATGGCCAATCCACCCGAACCTGCACATCCCTGGGCACTATGGGACGATTTAGCATGGCCAATCCACCCTAACCTGCACATCCCTGGGCACTATGGGACAATTTAGCACGGCCAATCCACCCTAACCTGCACATCCCTGGACACTACGGGACAATTTGGCATGGCCAACCCACCCGAACCTGCACATCCCTGGACACTATGGGACAATTTAGCATGGCCAACCCACCCTAACATGCACATCCCTGGACACTATGGGACAATTTAACATGGCCAATCTACCCTAACCTGCATATCCCTGGGCACTATGGGACAATGTAGCATGGCCAATCCACCCTAACCTACACATCCCTGGGCACTACGGGACAATTTAGCATGGCCAATCCACCCTAACCTGCACATCCCTGGGCACTATGGGACAATTTAGCATGGCCAATCCACCCTAACCTGCACATCCCTGGGCACTACGGGACAATTTAGCATGGCCAATCCACCCTAACCTACACATCTCTGGGAACTACGGGACAATTTAGCATGGCCAACCCACCCTAACCTGCACATCCATGGGCACTATGGGACAATTTAGCATGGCCAATCCACCCTAACCTGCACATCCCTGGACACTATGGGACAATTTAGCATGGCCAATCCACCCTAACCTGCACATCCCTGGGCACTATGGGACAATTTAGCATGGCCAATCCACCCTAACCTGCACATCCCTGGGCACTATGGGACAATTTAGCATGGCCAATCCACCCTAACCTGCACATCCCTGGACACTATGGGACAGTGTAGCATGGCCAATCCACCCTAACCTGCACATCCCTGGGCACTATGGGACGATTTAGCATGGCCAATCCACCCTAACCTGCACATCCCTGGGCACTACGGGACAATTTAGCACGGCCAATCCACCCTAACCTGCACATCCCTGGACACTACGGGACAATTTAGCATGGCCAATCCACCCTAACCTGCACATCCCTGGGCACTACGGGACAATTTAGCACGGCCAATCCACCCTAACCTGCACATCCCTGGGCACTATGGGACAATTTAGCATGGCCAACCCTCCCTAACATGCACATCCCTGGACACTATGGGACAATTTAACATGGCCAATCTACCCTAACCTACATATCCCTGGGCACTATGGGACAATTTAGCATGGCCAATCCACCCTAACCTGCACATCCCTGGGCACTACGAGACAATTTAGCATGGCCAATCCACCCTAACCTGCGCATTCCTGGGCACTACGGGACAATTTAGCATGGCCAACCCACCCTAACCTGCACATCCATGGGCACTATGGGACAATTTAGCATGGCCAATCCACCCTAACCTGCACATCCCTGGACACTACGGGGCAATTTAGCATGGCCAATCCACCCTAACCTGCACATCCCTGGGCACTACAGGACAATTTAGCATGGCCAATCCACCCTAACCTGCACATCCCTGGGCACTACGGGACAATTTAGCACGGCCAATCCACCCTAACCTGCACATCCCTGGACACTACGGGACAATTTGGCATGGCCAATCCACCCTAACCTGCACATCCCTGGACACTATGGGACAATTTGGCATGGCCAACCCACCCGAACCTGCACATCCCTGGACACTATGGGACAATTTAACATGGCCAATCTACCCTAACCTGCATATCCCTGGGCACTATGGGACAATTTAGCATGGCCAATCCACCCTAACCTGCACATCCCTGGGCACTACGGGACAATTTAGCATGGCCAATCCACCCTAACCTGCACATCCCTGGGAACTACGGGACAATTTAGCATGGCCAACCCACCCTAACCTGCACATCCCTGGACACTATGGGACAATTTAGCATGGCCAATCCACCCTAACCTGCACATCCCTGGACACTACGGGACAATTTGGCATGGCCAACCCACCCGAACCTGCACATCCCTGGATACTATGGGACAATTTAGCATGGCCAACCCACCCTAACATGCACATCCCTGGACACTATGGGACAATTTAACATGGCCAATCTACCCTAACCTGCATATCCCTGGGCACTATGGGACAATTTAACATGGCCAATCTACCCTAACCTGCATATCCCTGGGCACTATGGGACAATTTAGCATGGCCAATCCACCCTAACCTACACATCTCTGGGAACTACGGGACAATTTAGCATGGCCAACCCACCCTAACCTGCACATCCATGGGCACTATGGGACAATTTAGCATGGCCAATCCACCCTAACCTGCACATCCCTGGACACTATGGGACAATTTAGCATGGCCAATCCACCCTAACCTGCACATCCCTGGGCACTATGGGACAATTTAGCATGGCCAATCCACCCTAACCTGCACATCCCTGGGCACTATGGGACAATTTAGCATGGCCAATCCACCCTAACCTGCACATCCCTGGGCACTATGGGACAATTTAGCATGGCCAATCCACCCTAACCTACACATCTCTGGGAACTACGGGACAATTTAGCATGGCCAATCCACCCTAACCTGCACATCCCTGGACAGTAGGGGACAATTTAGCATGGCCAATCCACCCTAACCTGCACATCCCTGGACACTATGGGACAATTTACCATGGCCAATCCACCCTAACCTGCACATCCCTGGGCACTATGGGACAATTTAGCATGGCCAATCCACCCTAACCTGCACATCCCTGGACACTACGGGACAATTTAGCATGGCCAATCCACCCTAACCTGCACATCCCTGGGCACTATGGGATGATTTAGCATGGCCAATCCACCCTAACCTGCACATCCCTGGGCACTACGGGACAATTTAGCACGGCCAATCTACCCTAACCTGCACATCCCTGGACACTACGGGACAATTTGGCATGGCCAACCCACCCGAACCTGCACATCCCTGGATACTATGGGACAATTTAGCATGGCCAATCCACCCTAACCTACACATCCCTGGACACTATGGGACAATTTAGCATGGCCAATCCACCCTAACTTGCGCATTCCTGGGCACTACGGGACAATTTAGCATGGCCAACCCACCCTAACATGCACATCCCTGGACACTATGGGACAATTTAGCATGGCCAATCCACCCTAACCTACACATCCCTGGACACTATGGGACAATTTAGCATGGCCAATCCACCCTAACTTGCGCATTCCTGGGCACTACGGGACAATTTAGCATGGCCAACCCACCCTAACCTGCACATCCCTGGGGCACTATGGGACAATTTAGCATGGCCAATCCACCCTAACCTGCACATCCCTGGACACTACGGGGCAATTTAGCATGGCCAATCCACCCTAACCTGCACATCCCTGGGCACTATGGGACAATTTAGCATGGCCAATCCACCCTAACCTGCACATCCCTGGGCACTATGGGACGATTTAGCATGGCCAATCCACCCTAACCTGCACATCCCTGCGCACTACGGGACAATTTAGCACGGCCAATCCACCCTAACCTGCACATCCCTGGACACTACGGGACAATTTGGCATGGCCAACCCACCCGAACCTGCACATCCCTGGATACTATGGGACAATTTAGCATGGCCAACCCACCCTAACATGCACAGCCCTGGACACTATGGGACAATGTAGCATGGCCAATCCACCCTAACCTGCACATCCCTGGGCACTACGGGACAATTTAGCATGGCCAATCCACCCTAACCTACACATCTCTGGGAACTACGGGACAATTTAGCATGGCCAACCCACCCTAACCTGCACATCCATGGGCACTATGGGACAATTTAGCATGGCCAATCCACCCTAACCTGCACATCCCTGGACACTATGGGACAATTTAGCATGGCCAATCCACCCTAACCTGCACATCCCTGGGCACTATGGGACAATTTAGCATGGCCAATCCACCCTAACCTGCACATCCCTGGGCACTATGGGACAATTTAGCATGGCCAATCCACCCTAACCTGCACATCCCTGGACACTATGGGACAGTGTAGCATGGCCAATCCACCCTAACCTGCACATCCCTGGGCACTATGGGACGATTTAGCATGGCCAATCCACCCTAACCTGCACATCCCTGGGCACTACGGGACAATTTAGCACGGCCAATCCACCCTAACCTGCACATCCCTGGACACTATGGGACAATTTGGCATGGCCAACCCACCCGAACCTGCACATCCCTGGATACTATGGGACAATTTAGCATGGCCAACCCACCCTAACATGCACATCCCTGGACACTATGGGACAATTTAACATGGCCAATCCACCCTAACCTGCATATCCCTGGGCACTATGGGACAATTTAGCATGGCCAATCCACCCTAACCTGCACATCCCTGGGCACTATGGGACAATTTAGCATGGCCAATCCACCCTAACCTACACATCTCTGGGAACTACGGGACAATTTAGCATGGCCAACCCACCCTAACCTGCACATCCCTGGACACTATGGGACAATTTAGCATGGCCAATCCACCCTAACCTACACATCCCTGGACACTATGGGACAATTTAGCATGGCCAATCCACCCTAACCTGCGCATTCCTGGGCACTACGGGACAATTTAGCATGGCCAACCCACCCTAACCTGCACATCCCTGGACACTATGGGACAATTTAACATGGCCATTCTACCCTAACCTGCATATCCCTGGGCACTATGGGACAATTTAGCATGGCCAATCCACCCTAACCTGCACATCCCTGGGCACTACGGGACAATTTAGCATGGCCAATCCACCCTAACCTACTCATCTCTGGGAACTACGGGACAATTTAGCATGGCCAACCCACCCTAACCTGCACATCCCTGGACACTATGGGACAATTTAGCATGGCCAATCCACCCTAACCTGCACATCCCTGGGCACTACGGGACAATTTAGCATGGCCAATCCACCCTAACCTACACATCTCTGGGAACTACGGGACAATTTAGCATGGCCAACCCACCCTAACCTGCACATCCATGGGCACTATGGGACAATTTAGCATGGCCAATCCACCCTAACCTGCACATCCCTGGACACTATGGGACAATTTAGCATGGCCAATCCACCCTAACCTGCACATCCCTGGGCACTATGGGACAATTTAGCATGGCCAATCCACCCTAACCTGCACATCCCTGGACACTATGGGACAGTGTAGCATGGCCAATCCACCCTAACCTGCACATCCCTGGGCACTATGGGACGATTTAGCATGGCCAATCCACCCTAACCTGCACATCCCTGGGCACTACGGGACAATTTAGCACGGCCAATCCACCCTAACCTGCACATCCCTGGACACTATGGGACAATTTGGCATGGCCAACCCACCCGAACCTGCACATCCCTGGATACTATGGGACAATTTAGCATGGCCAATCTACCCTAACCTGCATATCCCTGGGCACTATGGGACAATTTAGCATGGCCAATCCACCCTAACCTGCACATCCCTGGGCACTACGGGACAATTTAGCATGGCCAATCCACCCTAACATACACATCTCTGGGAACTACGGGACAATTTAGCATGGCCAACCCACCCTAACCTGCACATCCCTGGACACTATGGGACAATTTAGCATGGCCAATCCACCCTAACCTACACATCCCTGGACACTATGGGACAATTTAGCATGGCCAATCCACCCTAACCTGCGCATTCCTGGGCACTACGGGACAATTTAGCATGGCCAACCCACCCTAACCTGCACATCCCTGGGGCACTGTGGGACAATTTAGCATGGCCAATCCACCCTAACCTGCACATCCCTGGACACTACGGGGCAATTTAGCATGGCCAATCCACCCTAACCTGCACATCCCTGGGCACTATGGGACAATTTAGCATGGCCAATCCACCCTAACCTGCACATCCCTGGGCACTATGGGACGATTTAGCATGGCCAATCCACCCTAACCTGCACATCCCTGGGCACTACGGGACAATTTAGCACGGCCAATCCACCCTAACCTGCACATCCCTGGACACTATGGGATGATTTAGCATGGCTAATCCACCCTAACCTGCACATCCCTGGGCACTACGGGACAATTTAGCACGGCCAATCCACCCTAACCTGCACATCCCTGGACACTACGGGACAATTTGGCATGGCCAACCCACCCGAACCTGCACATCCCTGGATACTATGGGACAATTTAGCATGGCCAACCCACCCTAACATGCACATCCCTGGACACTATGGGACAATTTAACATGGCCAACCCACCCTAACCTGCACATCCCTGGGCACTATGGGACAATTTAGCATGGCCAATCCACCCTAACCTACACATCTCTGGGAACTACGGGACAATTTAGCATGGCCAACCCACCCTAACCTGCACATCCATGGGCACTATGGGACAATTTAGCATGGCCAATCCACCCTAACCTGCACATCCCTGGACAGTATGGGACAATTTAGCATGGCCAATCCACCCTAACCTGCACATCCCTGGGCACTATGGGACAATTTAGCATGGCCAATCCACCCTAACCTGCACATCCCTGGGCACTATGGGACAATTTAGCATGGCCAATCCACCCTAACCTGCACATCCCTGGGCACTATGGGACAATTTAGCATGGCCAATCCACCCTAACCTGCACATCCATGGGCACTATGGGACAATTTAGCATGGCCAATCCACCCTAACCTGCACATCCCTGGACACTACGGGACAATTTAGCATGGCCAATCCACCCTAACCTGCACATCCCTGGGCACTATGGGATGATTTAGCATGGCCAATCCACCCTAACCTGCACATCCCTGGGCACTACGGGACAATTTAGCACGGCCAATCTACCCTAACCTGCACATCCCTGGACACTACGGGACAATTTGGCATGGCCAACCCACCCGAACCTGCACATCCCTGGATACTATGGGACAATTTAGCATGGCCAACCCACCCTAACATGCACATCCCTGGACACTATGGGACAATTTAGCATGGCCAATCCACCCTAACCTGCACATCCCTGGGCACTATGGGACAATTTAGCATGGCCAATCCACCCTAACCTGCACATCCCTGGACACTACGGGGCAATTTAGCATGGCCAATCCACCCTAACCTGCACATCCCTGGGCACTATGGGACAATTTAGCATGGCCAATCCACCCTAACCTGCACATCCCTGGGCACTATGGGACGATTTAGCATGGCCAATCCACCCTAACCTGCACATCCCTGCGCACTACGGGACAATTTAGCACGGCCAATCCACCCTAACCTGCACATCCCTGGACACTACGGGACAATTTGGCATGGCCAACCCACCCGAACCTGCACATCCCTGGATACTATGGGACAATTTAACATGGCCATTCTACCCTAACCTGCATATCCCTGGGCACTATGGGACAATTTAGCATGGCCAATCCACCCTAACCTGCACATCCCTGGGCACTACGGGACAATTTAGCATGGCCAATCCACCCTAACCTACACATCTCTGGGAACTACGGGACAATTTAGCATGGCCAACCCACCCTAACCTGCACATCCCTGGGCACTATGGGACAATTTAGCATGGCCAACCCACCCTAACCTGCACATCCCTGGACACTATGGGACAATTTAGCATGGCCAATCCACCCTAACCTGCACATCCCTGGGCACTACGGGACAATTTAGCATGGCCAATTCACCCTAACCTACACATCTCTGGGAACTACGGGACAATTTAACATGGCCAACCCACCCTAACCTGCACATCCATGGGCACTATGGGACAATTTAGCATGGCCAATCCACCCTAACCTGCACATCCCTGGACACTATGGGACAATTTAGCATGGCCAATCCACCCTAGCCTGCACATCCCTGGGCACTATGGGACAATTTAGCATGGCCAATCCACCCTAACCTGCACATCCCTGGGCACTACGGGACAATTTAGCATGGCCAGTCCACCCTAACCTGCACATCCCTGGGCACTACGGGACAATTTAGCATGGCCAACCCACCCTAACCTGCACATCCCTGGGCACTACGGGACAATTTAGCATGGCCAATCCACCCTAACCTACACATCGCTGGGAACTACGGGACAATTTAGCATGGCCAACCCACCCTAACCTGCACATCCCTGGACACTATGGGACAATTTAGCATGGCCAATCCACCCTAACCTACACATCCCTGGACACTATGGGACAATTTAGCATGGCCAATCCACCCTAACCTGCGCATTCCTGGGCACTACGGGACAATTTAGCATGGCCAACCCACCCTAACCTGCACATCCCTGGGGCACTGTGGGACAATTTAGCATGGCCAATCCACCCTAACCTGCACATCCCTGGACACTACGGGGCAATTTAGCATGGCCAATCCACCCTAACCTGCACATCCCTGGGCACTATGGGACAATTTAGCATGGCCAATCCACCCTAACCTGCACATCCCTGGGCACTATGGGACGATTTAGCATGGCCAATCCACCCTAACCTGCACATCCCTGGGCACTACGGGACAATTTAGCACGGCCAATCCACCCTAACCTGCACATCCCTGGACACTACGGGACAATTTGGCATGGCCAACCCACCCGAACCTGCACATCCCTGGATACTATGGGACAATTTAGCATGGCCAATCCACCCTAACATGCACAGCCCTGTACACTATGGGACAATTTAGCATGGCCAACCCACCCTAACATGCACATCCCTGGGCACTACGGGACAATTTAGCACGGCCAATCCACCCTAACCTGCACATCCCTGGACACTATGGGACAATTTAGCATGGCCAACCCACCCTAACATGCACAGCCCTGTACACTATGGGACAATTTAGCATGGCCAACCCACCCTAACATGCACATCCCTGGGCACTATGGGACAATTTAGCATGGCCAATCCACCCTAACCTACACATCTCTGGGAACTACGGGACAATTTAGCATGGCCAACCCACCCTAACCTGCACATCCCTGGACACTATGGGACAATTTAGCATGGCCAATCCACCCTAACCTGCACATCCCTGGGCACTATGGGACAATTTAGCATGGCCAATCCACCCTAACCTGCACATCCCTGGGCACTATGCGACAATTTAGCACGGCCAATCCACCCTAACCTGCACATCCCTGGGCACTATGGGACAATTTAGCATGGCCAATCCACCCTAACCTGCACATCCCTGGACACTACGGGATAATTTGGCATGGCCAACCCACCCTAACCTGCACATCCCTGGATACTACGGGACAATTTGGCATGGCCAACCCACCCTAACATGCACATCCCTGGACACTATGGGACAATTTAGCATGGCCCATTCACCCTAACCTACACATCCCTGGGCACTATGGGACAATTTAGCATGGCCCATTCACCCTAACCTGCACATCCCTGGGCACTATGGGACAATTTAGCATGGCCAATCCACCCTAACCTGCACATCCCTGGACACTACGGGACAATTTGGCATGGCCAACCCACCCTAACCTGCACATCCCTGGACACTACGGGACAATTTGGCATGGTCAATCCACCCTAACCTGCACATCCCTGGGCACTATGGGACAATTTAGCATGGCCAACCCACCCTAACCTGCACATCCCTGGGGCACTATGGGACAATTTAGCATGGCCAACCCACCCTAACATGCACATCCCTGGACACTATGGGACAATTTAACATGGCCAATCCACCCTAACCTGCACATCCCTGGGCACTATGGGACAATTTAGCATGGCCAATCTACCCTAACCTGCATATCCCTGGGCACTATGGGACAATTTAGCATGGCCAATCCACCCTAACCTGCACATCCCTGGACACTATGGGATGATTTAGCATGGCCAATCCACCCTAACCTACACATCTCTGGGAACTACGGGACAATTTAGCATGGCCAACCCACCCTAACCTGCACATCCATGGGCACTATGGGACAATTTAGCATGTCCAATCCACCCTAACCTGCACATCCCTGGACACTATGGGACAATTTAGCATGGCCAATCCACCCTAACCTGCACATCCCTGGGCACTATGGGACAATTTAGCATGGCCAATCCACCCTAACCTGCACATCCCTGGGCACTATGGGACAATTTAGCATGGCCAATCCACCCTAACCTGCACATCCCTGGACACTACGGGACAATTTAGCATGGCCAATCCACCCTAACCTGCACATCCCTGGGCACTATGGGATGATTTAGCATGGCCAATCCACCCTAACCTGCACATCCCTGGGCACTACGGGACAATTTAGCACGGCCAATCTACCCTAACCTGCACATCCCTGGACACTACGGGACAATTTGGCATGGCCAACCCACCCGAACCTGCACATCCCTGGATACGATGGGACAATTTAGCATGGCCAACCCACCCTAACCTGCACATCCCTGGGCACTATGGGACAATTTAACATGGCCAACCCACCCTAACATGCACATCCCTGGACACTATGGGACAATTTAGCATGGCCAATCCACCCTAACCTACACATCCCTGGACACTATGGGACAATTTAGCATGGCCAATCCACCCTAACCTGCGCATTCCTGGGCACTACGGGACAATTTAGCATGGCCAACCCACCCTAACCTGCACATCCCTGGGGCACTATGGGACAATTTAGCATGGCCAATCCACCCTAACCTGCACATCCCTGGACACTACGGGGCAATTTAGCATGGCCAATCCACCCTAACCTGCACATCCCTGGGCACTATGGGACAATTTAGCATGGCCAATCCACCCTAACCTGCACATCCCTGGGCACTATGGGACGATTTAGCATGGCCAATCCACCCTAACCTGCACATCCCTGCGCACTACGGGACAATTTAGCACGGCCAATCCACCCTAACCTGCACATCCCTGGACACTACGGGACAATTTAGCATGGCCAACCCACCCTAACATGCACAGCCCTGGACACTATGGGACAATTTAACATGGCCATTCTACCCTAACCTGCATATCCCTGGGCACTATGGGACAATTTAGCATGGCCAATCCACCCTAACCTACACATCCCTGGACACTATGGGACAATTTAGCATGGCCAATCCACCCTAACCTGCGCATTCCTGGGCACTACGGGACAATTTAGCATGGCCAACCCACCCTAACCTGCACATCCCTGGGGCACTGTGGGACAATTTAGCATGGCCAATCCACCCTAACCTGCACATCCCTGGACACTACGGGGCAATTTAGCATGGCCAATCCACCCTAACCTGCACATCCCTGGGCACTATGGGACAATTTAGCATGGCCAACCCACCCTAACCTGCACATCCCTGGGCACTATGGGACGATTTAGCATGGCCAATCCACCCTAACCTGCACATCCCTGGGCACTACGGGACAATTTAGCACGGCCAATCCACCCTAACCTGCACATCCCTGGACACTATGGGATGATTTAGCATGGCTAATCCACCCTAACCTGCACATCCCTGGGCACTACGGGACACTTTAGCATGGCCAATCCACCCTAACCTGCACATCCCTGGGCACTACGGGACAATTTAGCATGGCCAATCCACCCTAACCTGCACATCCCTGGGCACTACGGGACAATTTCCCATGGCCAACCCACCCGAACCTGCACATCCCTGGATACTATGGGACAATTTAGCATGGCCAATCCACCCTAACCTGCACATCCCTGGGCACTACGGGACAATTTGGTATGGCCAACCCACCCGAACCTGCACATCCCTGGGCACTATGGGACAATTTAGCATGGCCAATCCACCCTAACCTGCACATCCCTGGATACTATGGGACAATTTAGCATGGCCAACCCACCCTAACATGCACATCTCTGGGCACTATGGGACAATTTAGCATGGCCAATCCACCCTAACCTGCACATCCCTGTGCACTATGGGACAATTTAGCATGGCCAATCCACCCTAACCTACACATCTCTGGGAACTACGGGACAATTTAGCATGGCCAACCCACCCTAACCTGCACATCCATGGGCACTATGGGACAATTTAGCATGGCCAATCCACCCTAACCTGCACATCCCTGGACAGTATGGGACAATTTAGCATGGCCAATCCACCCTAACCTGCACATCCCTGGGCACTATGGGACAATTTAGCATGGCCAATCCACCCTAACCTGCACATCCCTGGGCACTATGGGACAATTTAGCATGGCCAATCCACCCTAACCTGCACATCCCTGGACACTACGGGACAATTTAGCATGGCCAATCCACCCTAACCTGCACATCCCTGGGCACTATGGGACAATTTAGCATGGCCAATCCACCCTAACCTGCACATCCCTGGGCACTATGGGACGATTTAGCATGGCCAATCCACCCTAACCTGCACATCCCTGGGCACTATGGGACGATTTAGCATGGCCAATCCACCCTAACCTGCACATCCCTGCGCACTACGGGACAATTTAGCACGGCCAATCCACCCTAACCTGCACATCCCTGGACACTACGGGACAATTTAGCATGGCCAACCCACCCTAACATGCACAGCCCTGGACACTATGGGACAATTTAACATGGCCATTCTACCCTAACCTGCATATCCCTGGGCACTATGGGACAATTTAGCATGGCCAATCCACCCTAACCTACACATCCCTGGACACTATGGGACAATTTAGCATGGCCAATCCACCCTAACCTGCGCATTCCTGGGCACTACGGGACAATTTAGCATGGCCAACCCACCCTAACCTGCACATCCCTGGGGCACTATGGGACAATTTAGCATGGCCAATCCACCCTAACCTGCACATCCCTGGACACTACGGGGCAATTTAGCATGGCCAATCCACCCTAACCTGCACATCCCTGGGCACTATGGGACAATTTAGCATGGCCAATCCACCCTAACCTGCACATCCCTGGGCACTATGGGACGATTTAGCATGGCCAATCCACCCTAACCTGCACATCCCTGCGCACTACGGGACAATTTAGCACGGCCAATCCACCCTAACCTGCACATCCCTGGACACTACGGGACAATTTAGCATGGCCAACCCACCCTAACATGCACAGCCCTGGACACTATGGGACAATTTAACATGGCCATTCTACCCTAACCTGCATATCCCTGGGCACTATGGGACAATTTAGCATGGCCAATCCACCCTAACCTGCACATCCCTGGGCACTACGGGACAATTTAGCATGGCCAATCCACCCTAACCTACACATCTCTGGGAACTACGGGACAATTTAGCATGGCCAACCCACCCTAACCTGCACATCCCTGGACACTATGGGACAATTTAGCATGGCCAATCCACCCTAACCCGCACATCCCTGGGGCACTACAGGACAATTTAGCATGGCCAATCCACCCTAACCTACACATCCCTGGACACTATGGGACAATTTAGCATGGCCAATCCACCCTAACCTGCGCATTCCTGGGCACTACGGGACAATTTAGCATGGCCAATCCACCCTAACCTGCACATCCCTGGGCACTATGGGACAATTTAGCATGGCCAATTCACCCTAACCTGCGCATCCTTTGGACTGTGGGAGGAAACCGGAGCACCCGGAGGAAACCCACGCAGACATGGGGAGAATGTGCAAACTCCACACAGACAGTCGCCTGAGTTGAGAATTGAACCCGGGTCTCTGGCGCTGTGAGGCAGCAGGGCTAACCACTGAGCCACCGTGCCAATATTAATAATATCCTTTGTATAGTGAGGGCGAGCAGAACTGCACGTGATCATCCTCTGAATGTGGTCTCTCCAAAGTCTGTGCAACAAGATGTCCCAACTCAGTCCTGGCCTATTCAGCCTCTCCCTGGAGCTCAAAACCTCCAACAACCTTCCAACTTTCACAACATCCTTCCTACAGTGGGGAGACCGGCTGTGCTTTTCCAGCACCACACTCTCACCACGAGATCTGTTTGCTCAGCGGCACCCCCCCCCCACCCACCCCGTCCAATGTCAGTGTGGAAGGTGTGGTGCCGAATGTAACACTCCGTCCTGGCATCTGACCCTGGCCTGTCAAGGGAGACCCTTCCTTTGCTTTTCCCGTTGGCAGGAGTAAGCGCCAATGGAGTCTTTAACCCCCCCCCCCCCATCACTATTTGCCCCTTCACTGAGAGTCTGGGGCGTTTCCAGAGGGTAAGAGTCGACCCTCCTGCTGTCACGTGTGAGCCCAGACTGGGTAAGGACGGCAGATTGGTGGTGACAGGGTGGTGAAGTTGGTACAGCTTCCTTTATTGGTCAGAGCATTGTGTACAGGTCATGTTGTGGCTGTATTGGTGAGGCCGCTTTTGGTATACTCCATTCAGTTCCGGTCTCCCTGCTATAGGAAGGATGTTGTGAAACTTGGAAGGGTGCAGAAAAGATTTACAAGGATGTTGGAGGGTTTGAGAGGCTGGGGCTGTTTTCCCTGGAGTGTCGGAGGCTGAGGGGTGACCTTATAGAGGTTTAGAAGAGGGGAATGGATAGGGTGCACAGCCAAGGTCTTTTCCCCAGGGTAAGGCGGTCCAAAACTCGAGGGGACAGATTTAAGATGAGAGGGGACAGATTTAAAAGGGGCAATGTTTTCACACAGAGGGTGGTACGTGTATGGAATGAGCTGCCAGAGGAAGTGGTGGAGGCTGGTACAATGACAGCATTTAAAAGGCATCTGGATGGGGACATGAATAGGAAGGGTTTGGAGGGATATGGGCCAAGTGCTGGCAAATGGGACTAAATTAGGTTGGGATATCTGGTCGGCATGGACGAATTGGACCGAAGGGTCTGTTTCTGTGTTGTATGGCTCTATGATTATGTTCCCTCATTGGTGACTATGATGGGGCGTTTATGACAATCAATGATGGTGACCATCCCCAAGACTGTGTTCCTAACCTGGATTTGATACCACTGGGGGGGGCAGTGGTGGGATTCAAATCCATGTCCCTCAGAGGATTAACCTGAATCTCCTCCCACCAACACCCCCTCCCCCCAATACTCAGTTGCAGCAGGGTGTACTGTCTACATGACCCACTGCAGCGAGGCTCCTTAGACAGCGCCTTCCCTAAACCCGTCACCCCCCCTGGAGGGGAAGGGGGCGAGGGGCAGGAGATATACGGGGGGAACGCCAGCCCCTCTGAGCTCCCCCCTCCTCACACACGTCCTGAAATACCCCGGCCGTTTCTGGAATTCTCTAACTCCCTCCCTAATGGGGTCTTGTGTCCCTACAGCACACGGAGGTTCAAGATGGCCGCTCACCTCCCCCCCCATCCCCCAGCGTCTCAGGGGGCAATTAGGGATGGACAATAACCAGTCGGCGAGCTCAGGAATGAGCTGCTTGTAATCAAATTGAACGGGGTAGCAGGTTTGAGAGGGAGGGAATGGCCACTTGCTGGTCCTGTTGGTTTCTCAGTGGGTGGTGACAATGTCCTCTCTCTCTCTCTTTCTCGGCTCCCAGGCGGACACAAAGGGAGATTACCAGTGCGCCTTGCTGGGCCTGTGCAGAGCTGAGGATCTGTAGAAGCAGCACTCGGAATTCTTGAGGGATAAAAAGGACGCCCTTATGTGATTCCAAAGCCGGACTGCCCCGTTCCCTACCCACCCCACCCCCTCCCCCACCTCTGACAATGCAGAGCTCCTCAGAACATCTCTCTGCCTTGTGCTGTAACAGACATGTGTGTGAACACGGATAGACACAGGCAGACACACAGAGTCCTTTAATGCTCACATACACATGCACAACAATCTTTTACACGCTCTCAGTCTTTTACATGGTTGCGTATATACACCCCACACACACACACAACACACACACACACGCGCACAGACACACCATCTTTTAGATACGCATTCACCTGGTCTTTTACACACTCTCCCACACTCACTCTATCTCTCATACTGTCTCTCTCACTCACTTTCTCGCTCACTCTAACTCTCTCACTTCCTCTCACTTACTCCCTCTCTGTCCCTCACTCACTTTCTCTCTCGCTCACTCTCTCTTGCACTCCTTCACTCTCTCTCACTCATTCTTTCCCTCTCACTCTCTCAAGTGTGTGCCTATGTGTGTAAATTTGTGTGCCTGTTTGTGTGTGTGTGTGCTTGTTTGTGTGTGTGTACCTGTGTGTGCATGCGTGCCTGTTTGTGTGTGCGTGTGTGTGTGTGTGCCTGTTTGTGTGTGTGTACATTTGTGTGTGTGTGCCTGTTTGTGTGTGCATGCCTGTTTGTATGTGTGTGTACATTTGTGTGTGTGTGCCTGTTTGTATGTGTGTGTACATTTGTGCGTGTGTGCCTGTTTGTGTGTGTGTGTACATTTGTGTGTGTGTGCCTGTTTGTGTGTGTGTGTACATTTGTGTGTGTGTGCCTGTTTGTGTGCGTGTGTACATTTGTGTGTGTGTGCCTGTTTGTGTGTGTGTGTACATTTGTGTGTGTGTGCCTGTTTGTGTGTGTGTGTACATTTGTGTGTGTGTGCCTGTTTGTGTGCGTGTGTACATTTGTGCGTGTGTGCCTGTTTGTGTGTTGTGTGCCTGTTTGTGTGTGCATGCCTGTTTGTATGTGTGTGTACATTTGTGTGTGTGTGCCTGTTTGTGTGCGTGTGTACATTTGTGCGTGTGTGCCTGTTTGTGTGTGTGTGTACATTTGTGTGTGTGTGCCTGTTTGTATGTGTGTGTACATTTGTGTGTGTGTGCCTGTTTGTGTGTGTGTGTACATTTGTGTGTGTGTGCCTGTTTGTATGTGTGTGTACATTTGTGTGTGTGTGTGCCTGTTTGTGTGCGTGTGTACATTTGTGCGTGTGTGCCTGTTTGTGTGTGTGTGTACATTTGTGTGTGTGTGCCTGTTTGTATGTGTGTGTACATTTGTGTGTGTGTGCCTGTTTGTGTGCGTGTGTACATTTGTGCGTGTGTGCCTGTTTGTGTGTGTGTGTACATTTGTGTGTGTGTGCCTGTTTGTGTGCGTGTGTACATTTGTGCGTGTGTGCCTGTTTGTGTGTGTGTGTACATTTGTGTGTGTGTGCCTGTTTGTGTGCGTGTGTACATTTGTGCGTGTGTGCCTGTTTGTATGTGTGTGTACATTTGTGCGTGTGTGCCTGTTTGTGTGTTGTGTGCCTGTTTGTGCGTGTGTGCCTGTTTGTATGTGTGTGTACATTTGTGCGTGTGTGCCTGTTTGTGTGTGTGTGTACATTTGTGTGTGTGTGCCTGTTTGTGTGTGTGTGTACATTTGTGCGTGTGTGCCTGTTTGTGTGTGTGTGTACATTTGTGTGTGTGTGCCTGTTTGTGTGTGTGTGTACATTTGTGCGTGTGTGCCTGTTTGTATGTGTGTGTACATTTGTGCGTGTGTGCCTGTTTGTGTGTTGTGTGCCTGTTTGTGCGTGTGTGCCTGTTTGTATGTGTGTGTACATTTGTGCGTGTGTGCCTGTTTGTGTGTGTGTGTACATTTGTGCGTGTGTGCCTGTTTGTGTGTGTGTGTACATTTGTGTGTGTGTGCCTGTTTGTGTGCGTGCGTACATTTGTGCGTGTGTGCCTGTTTGTGTGTGCGTGTGTACATTTGTGTGTGTGTGCCTGTTTGTGTGTGTGTACATTTGTGCGTGTGTGCCTGTTTGTGTGTGCATGTGTGTGTACATTTGTGTGCGTGTGTGCCTGTTTGTGTGTGTGTGTACATTTGTGTGTGTGTGCCTGTTTGTGTGTGCGTGTGTACATTTGTGTGTGTGTGCCTGTTTGTGTGTGTGTGTACATTTGTGTGCGTGTGTGCCTGTTTGTGTGTGTGTGTACATTTGTGTGTGTGTGCCTGTTTGTGTGTGCGTGTGTACATTTGTGTGCGTGTGTGCCTGTTTGTGTGTGTGTGTACATTTGTGTGTGTGTGCCTGTTTGTGTGTGCGTGTGTACATTTGTGTGTGTGTGCCTGTTTGTGTGTGTGTGTACATTTGTGTGTGTCTGTCTGTGTGTGTGTGTGTACTTGTTTGTGTGTGTGCCTGTTTGTGTGTGTGTGTACATTTGTGTGTGTGTGCCTGTTTGTGTGTGTGTGTACATTTGTGTGTGTGTGCCTGTTTGTGTGTGTGTGTACATTTGTGTGTCTGCCTGTTTGTGTGTGCGTGTGTACATTTGTGTGCGTGTGTGCCTGTTTGTGTGTGTGTGTACATTTGTGTGTGTGTGCCTGTTTGTGTGTGCGTGTGTACATTTGTGTGTGTGTGCCTGTTTGTGTGTGTGTGTACATTTGTGTGTGTCTGTCTGTGTGTGTGTGTGTACTTGTTTGTGTGTGTGCCTGTTTGTGTGTGTGTGTACATTTGTGTGTGTCTGTGCGTGTGTGTGCTTGTTTGTGTGTGTGCCTATTTGTGTGTGTGCACGTGTGTACATTTGTGTGTGCTTGTTTGTGTGTGTGCTTGTGTGTGTGTACATTTGTGTGTGTGTGCTTGTTTCTCACTCTCTCTTTCACACACACACTCACATAGACACACACACACACACACACACATACATACGCACACACATAGACATACACAGACACACACACACATAGACACACACACACAGACACTCACATACATAGACACTCACATACCCACACACTCACATAGATACACACATACACAGACACTCACACACACACACTCACATAGACACACACAGACACACACAGACACACTCACACAGACACACACATAGACACTCACACACACATAGACACACATACACAGACACTCACACATACACAGACACACACATACACACATAGACACACATACACACACACAGACACACACACTACACAGACACACACACAGACACACACACACACTCACACAGACACACACTACGCATAGACACACACACAGACACACACAGACACATACACACTCACACAGACGCACATACATTCACACAGACACACACACACTACACATAGACACACACACACTCACATAGACACATGCACACACACACAGGCACGCAGTCACAGACACACACACATACATACGCACACACATAGACATACACAGACACACACACACATAGACACACACACACAGACACTCACATACATAGACACTCACATACCCACACACTCACATAGATACACACATACACAGACACTCACACACACACACTCACATAGACACACACACAGACACTCACACATACACAGACACACACACAGGCACTCACACAGATACACACACACTCACATAGACACACAGACACTCACACATACACAGACAC
The DNA here is from genome assembly GCF_037043375.1 of Chiloscyllium plagiosum. Taxonomy (NCBI): domain Eukaryota; kingdom Metazoa; phylum Chordata; class Chondrichthyes; order Orectolobiformes; family Hemiscylliidae; genus Chiloscyllium; species Chiloscyllium plagiosum. The sequence goes on from NW_028270188.1 coordinate 55,169,653, forward strand.
ACACACTACACATAGACACACACACAGACACATACACTGACACATACACAGACACACACATTACACATAGACACACACACAGACACATACACACTCACACAGACACACACACACTACACATAGACACACACACAGACACTCACACATACACAGACACACACACAGGCACTCACACAGACACACACACACTCACACAGACACACACACACTCACACAGACACACATACACATTCACACAGACACACACACACTACACATAGACACACACACAGACACACACACTACACAGACACACACACAGACACACACACACTCACACAGACACACGCACACTCACACAGACACACATACACATTCACACAGACACACACACACTACACATAGACACACACACAGACACACACACTACACATAGAAACACACACACTACACATAGACACACACACAGACACACACACTCACACAGACACACACACTACACATAGACACACACACAGACACATACACAGACACATACACAGACACACACATTACACATAGACACACACAGACACATACACACTCACACAGACACACACATTCACACAGACACACACACACTACATATAGACACACACACAGACACTCACACATACACAGACACTCACACATACACAGACACACGCACAGGCACTCACACATATACACTCACACAGACACACACACACTCACATAGACACACAGACACACACACAGCCTAGCTCTCTCTCCCACTCTCTCTCTCTCACACACTCCACACATGATAGTGAGACCAACTCGGACAGACCGCTGGTAACTGCAGGAGCCAGAGTAATTCTGAGTGTCCCACCTCCCCCAGAACTACAAGACAACGTGCTTCAAACTTGACCAAATTTGTTCTCTCAAGGGCGATGCAGAAATAAACAGCTCTCGAAATCCTTCTCACCCTGGATTTGTATCTTCATTCCTCCACCGACAAATCTTCCAAATTCTCAAACTCTGTTTGTCTCCCCCCACCCCATACCTGCTGCTCGCCCCCTCACACACGGAGAGGGTCAGAATCCCACCATGGGTGGTGGTCTCTCTCTGCCTGTTTGTGTGTGTCCGTGTGTGCCTGTTTGTGTGTGTGTGTGTGTGTGTGTATTGTGCCTGTTTGTGTGTGCGTGCATGTTGGTCTGTGTGTGTGTGTATGCATGTGTCTGTGTGCCTGTTTGTGTGTGTGTATGTATGTGTGTGCAAGTGTGTATGTGTGTCGGTGTGTGTTTGCGTGTCTGTATTTGTGTGTGCATGTCTGTTTGAGTGTGTGCCTGTGTTTGAGAGTGTGTGTGTGTCTATATTTGTATGTGCATGTCTGTTTGAGTGTGTGCCTGTGTTTGTGAGTGAGTGTGTGTGTTTGTGTGTCTATATTTGTGTGTGCATGTCTGTTTGAGTGTGTGCCTGTGTTTGTGAGTGAGTGTGTGTGTTTGTGTGTCTATATTTGTGTGTGCATGTCTGTTTGAGTGTGTGCCTGCGTTTGAGAGTGTGTGTGTGTTTGTGTGGCTATATTTGTGTGTGCATGTCTGTTTGAGTGTGTGCCTGTGTTTGTGAGTGAGTGTGTGTGTTTGTGTGTCTATATTTGTGTGTGCATGTCTGTTTGAGTGTGTGCCTGTGTTTGTGAGTGAGTGTGTGTGTTTGTGTGTCCATATTTGTGTGTGCATGTCTGTTTGAGTGTGTGCCTGTGTTTGTGAGTGAGTGTGTGTGTTTGTGTGTCTATATTTGTGTGTGCACGTCTGTTTGAGTGTGTGCCTGTGTTTGTGAGTGAGTGTGTGTGTTTGTGTGTCTATATTTGTGTGTGCATGTCTGTTTGAGTGTGTGCCTGTGTTTGTGAGTGAGTGTGTGTGTTTGTGTGTCTATATTTGTGTGCGCATGTCTGTTTGAATGTGTGCCTGTGTTTTTGAGTGAGTGTTTGTGTGTGTGTGTGTGTCTATATTTGTGTGTGCATGTCTGTTTGAGTGTGTGCCTATGTTTGAGAGTGTGTGTGTGTCTGTATGTCTGTGAGGGTGTGTCTGTGAGCATGTTTGCGTGTGTGTGTCTTCCTGAGCCAAGTTCACCATTCAAATTGCACGTGAACAGAACTGAACATCAAACTCTGACCTCTTTCTTCGTTCAAACAGTTTATTGAGATGTAAACACAGCTCGAGAATTGAGATTAATTGTGACACAGAATTACCGGAACCGACAATAAAATCTTAAAAATAACGCGTACAAATAGTAACGGCACTTCAGATGTTGGCAGTCGCTGTACAGACCACTCGCTGTCTGGCCTGCAGAACAAAGAAAGTCATATTCCATCGATACCCCACTTAACTGCATGAGCTGGGCTCGGCCCAACTCCCTCAAGAGAAGAGTGTAAGTAGGTGCGATGGTCACACTGTTGGACAGGGTGCTAAGGCTCACGTAGGTACACAACACAGTTCATGGTAAAGGCCACATGGCTAATTGCAAGGGTCAACTAGCTGAGGGCAAAGGTCGAAGGTTATACGCAAGACTTGGGTAGGTAATGGAGTCACATGTAGGCCCAGAGCAGGTAAGGATGGCAGATTCCCTCCCCAATCATTGAAACCCCCCCCCCCCCCCCGAGGGGTTTAACCACAATTAATGATGGTTGTCATGGAGATTAGCTTCCAATTCCAAATTAGGAGTTGGGAGGTCATGTTGCGGCTGCGCAGGACATTGGTTAGGCCACTTTTGGAATACTGCGTGCAATTCTCCCTCCTAGCGGAAGGATGTTGTGAAACCTGAAAGGGTGCAGAAAAGATTTACAAGGATGTTGCCAGGGTTAGAGGGTTTGAGCCACAGGGAGAGGCTGAATAGGCTGGGGCTGTTTTCCCTGGAGCATCGGAGGCTGAGGGGTGACCTTATAGAGGTTTATAAAATCATGAGGGGTGTGGATAGGGTAAAATAGACAAAATCTTTTACCTGGGGGTGGGGGAGTCCAGAACTAGAGGGGCATAGGTTTAGGGTGAGGGGGGAAAAGATATAAAAGAGACCTAAGGGGCAACTTTTTCACGCAGAGGGTGGTACGGGTATGGAATGAGCTGCCAGAGGAAGTGGTGGAGGCTGGTACAATGACAGCATTTAAGAGGCATTTGGATGGGTATATGAATAGGAAGGGTTTGGAGGGATATGGGCCGGGTGCTGGCAGGTGGGACTAGATTGAGTTGGGATATCTGGTCGGCATGGACGGGTTGGACTGAAGGGTCTGTTTCTATGCTGTACGTCTCTATGACTCTATTTAATTGATTGAATTTAAATTCCACCAGAGGCCATGCTGGGATTTGAGCTGGCATCTCGCAGAGGTGGCCGGGGTGGGGGGGAACCTCTAGATTACAATTGCAGTTAGTGGTGTTGTTGGACCAATCGATTCCCCCCCCCCCCATAGAGACATTACAGTGTGAGGGATAGGGCAGTTTCAGGAGGGCAGAGGATTGTGGGTATTAAGGTCGCCATTGTTGATGGATTGTCACATGGGTCAGGGCCAGTTGGAAAGAGGGGGTCTTTCTGATGAAACCTTCCTTTGAGGTTATCATCATATTCGATGGGGGGTTTTAAGGGGTGGGTGTGTAGGAAGATAACAGAAATGGTAAAGTGATTATAAATAATCGGGCCCCCCCCCCAACCAGCTCGCCACTACCAACACAAAAGCTGAGTTAGTGTGGCATCAAAGTCGGAGCAGAATGGAAATAGCCGACTCAAATGGGGATTAAACCATTCGAATCATCTCTTGTGTGAGGGAGAGTAAGCGATTAACGGGCCAGCCCCAGTGTGGACAGAATGCCCTGATCAGCTCCCTCAGGACTGACTCTCCAACAGTGTGGGGCTCCCTCAGTGCTGACCTTCCCACAGTGTGGTGCTCCCTCAGTGCTGACCTTCCTACAGTGTGGGGCTCCCTCAGTGCTGACCTTCCTACAGTGTGGGGCTCCCTCAGTGCTGACCTTCCTACAGTGTGGGGCTCCCTCAGTGCTGACCTTCCTACAGTGTGGGGCTCCCTCAGTGCTGACCTTCCTACAGTGTGGGGCTCCCTCAGTGCTGACCTTCCTACAGTGTGGGGCTCCCTCAATGCTGACCTTCCTACAGTGTGGCACTCCCTTGGCACTGACCTTCCTACAGTGTGGGGCTCCCTTGGCACTGACCTTCCTACAGTGTGGCACTCCCTCAGTGCTGACCTTCCTACACTGTGGCACTCCCTTGGCACTGACCTTCCTACAGTGTGGGGCTCCCATGGCACTGACCTTCCTACAGTGTGGCACTCCCTCAGTGCTGACCTTCCTACAGTGTGGGGCTCCCTCAGTGCTGACCTTCCTACAGTGTGGGGCTCCCTCAGTGCTGACCTTCCTACAGTGTGGTGTTCCCTCAGTGCTGACCTTCCTACAGTGTGGGGCTCCCTCAGTGCTGACCTTCCTACAGTGTGGGGCTCCCTCAGTGCTGACCTTCCTACAGTGTGGGGCTCCCTCAGTGCTGATCTTCCTACAGTGTGGGGATCCCTCAGTGCTGACCTTCCTACAGTGTGGGGCTCCCTCAGTGCTGACCTTCCTACAGTGTGGGGCTCCCTCAGTGCTGACCTTCCTACAGTGTGGGGCTCCCTCAATGCTGACCTTCCGACAGTGTGGGGCTCCCTCAGTGCTGACTTTCCCACAGTGTGGCACTCCCTTGGCACTGACCTTCCTACAGTGTGGGGCTCCCTTGGCACTGACCTTCCTACAGTGTGGCACTCCCTCAGTGCTGACCTTCCTACAGTGTGGCACTCCCTTGGCACTGACCTTCCTACAGTGTGGGGCTCCCTCAGAGCTGACCTTCCTACAGTGTGGCACTCCCTTGGCACTGACCTTCCTATAGTGTGGGGCTCCCTTGGCACTGACCTTCCTACAGTTTGGTGCTCCCTCAGTGCTGACCTTTCTACTGTGTGGGGCTCCCTTGGCACTGACCTTCCTACAGTGTGGCACTCCCTCAGTGCTGACCTTCCTATAGTGTGAGGCTCCCTCAGTGCTGACCTTCCTACAGTGTGGCACTCCCTCAGTGCTGACCTTCCTACAGTGTGGCACTCCCTCAGTGCCGACCTTCCTATAGTGTGGGACTCCCTCAGTGCTGACCTTCCTATAGTGTGGGGCTCCCTCAGTGCTGACCTTCCGACAGTGTGGCACTCCCTCAGTGCTGACCTTCCTACAGTGTGGCACTCCCTCAGTGCTGACCTTCCTATAGTGTGGGGCTCCCTCAGTGCTGACCTTCCTATAGTGTGGCACTCCCTCAGAGCTGACCTTCCTACAGTGTGGCATTCCCTTGGCACTGACCTTCCTATAGTGTGGTGCTCCCTTGGCACTGACCTTCCTACAGTTTGGTGCTCCCTCAGTGCTGACCTTCCTACTGTGTGAGGCTCCCTCAGTGCTGACCTTCCCACTGTGTGGGGCTCCCTTGGCACTGACCTTCCTACAGTGTGGGGCTCCCTTGGCATTGACCTTCCTACAGTGTGGCACTCCCTTGGCACTGACCTTCCTACAGTTTGGTGCTCCCTCAGTGCTGACCTTCCTACAGTGTGGGGCTCCCTTGGCACTGACCTTCCTACAGTGTGGCACTCCCTTGGCACTGACCTTCCTATAGTGTGGGACTCCCTTGGCACTGACCTTCCTACAGTTTGGTGCTCCCTCAGTGCTGACCTTCCTACAGTGTGGGGCTCCCTTAGCACTGACCTTCCTACAGTGTGGCACTCCCTTGGCACTGACCTTCCTACATTGTGGCACTCCCTTGGCATTGACCTTCCTACAGTGTGGCACTCCCTTGGCACTGACCTTCCTACATTGTGGCACTCCCTTGGCATTGACCTTCCTACAGTGTGGGGCTCCCTCAGTGCTGACCTTCCTACAGTGTGGGGCTCCCTTGGCACTGACCTTCCTACAGTGTGGCACTCCCTCAGTGCTGACCTTCCTATCGTGCGGGGCTCCCTTGGCACTGACCTTCCTACAGTGTGGCGCTCCGTCAACACTGACCCTCCGACAGTGCCTGCTCCCTCAACACTGACCCTCCGACAGTGCCTGCTCCCTCAGCACTGACCCTCCGACAGTGCCTGCTCCCTCAGCACTGACCCTCTGACAGTGCGGCGCACCCTCAACACTGACCCTCCGACAGTGCGGCACTCCCTCAGCACTGACCCTCCGACAGTGCAGCGCTCCCTCAACACTGACCCTCCGACAGTGCAGCACTCCCTCAGCACTGACCCTCCGACAGTGTGGCCCTCCCTCAGCACTGACCCTCTGACAGTGCGGCGCTCCCTCAGTACTGACCCTCTGACAGTGTGGCCCTCCCTCAGTACTGACCCTCTGACAGTGCGGCGCTCCCTCAGTACTGACCCTCTGACAGTGCCTGCTCCCTCAACACTGACTGTCCGACAGTGCGGCACTCCCTCAGCACTGACCCTCCGACAGTGCGGCGCTCCCTCAGTACTGACCCTCTGACAGTGCCTGCTCCCTCAACACTGACTGTCCGACAGTGCGGCGCTCCCTCAGCACTGACCCTCCGACAGTGTGGCCCTCCCTCAGCACTGACCCTCTGACAGTGTGGCCCTCCCTCAGTACTGACCCTCTGACAGTGCGGCGCTCCCTCAGTACTGACCCTCTGACAGTGCCTGCTCCCTCAACACTGACTGTCCGACAGTGCGGCACTCCCTCAGCACTGACCCTCCGACAGTGCGGCGCTCCCTCAGTACTGACCCTCTGACAGTGCGACGCACCCTCAACACTGACCCTCCGACAGTGCGGCACTCCCTCAGCACTGACCCTCTGACAGTGCAGCACTCCCTCAGCACTGACCGTCTGACAGTGCAGCACTCCCTCAGTACTGACCCTCTGACAGTGCGACGCACCGTCAACACTGACCCTCCGACAGTGCGGCACTCCCTCAGCACTGACCCTCTGACAGTGCAGCACTCCCTCAGCACTGACCCTCTGACAGTGCAGCACTCCCTCAGCACTGACCCTCCGACAGTGCGGCACTCCCTCAGCACTGACCCTCCGACAGTGCGGCACTCCCTCAACACTGACCCTCCGACAGTGCAGCACTCCCTCAGTATTGACCCTCCGATAGTGCGGCACTCCCTCAGTACTGACCCTCCGACAGTGCGGCACTCCCTCAGTACTGACCCTCCGACAGTGCAGCACTCCCCCTCCAACTGAATGAGACGGAGCTAGAGCTGGGCAGATATCGACATTTCGAGTGATCTTTGTCCCGCTGTTTGGCTCCTCCTTGCTTTTTTTTTTAGTACTGGGTGACCTGGCTAGAGAAGGGCATGGGGAGCGGGATGTGGCTGCTCGGGAAAAGCTGAGCCGGGATGGGAAACTGCAGCCTTCTGTGAGTGGTAGCCCCCCCCCCCCGAAGTGTACAAAAGGCAGATGGTTTAAGAGGTGGCTGGGTGGGTGAAGGAATGGGGGCAGCCCAACCAGGAACAGGAGACCTGGGGCAGCTGCCCTCCCTCATGCTTGTTCAGCTGGCATAGAGATTGGCACATGTCTCTCTTTCTCTCTCTCCTGTAAGAGGCAGCTATGATTGGTCTTTCATGCTGTTTGGCAGCTCCTCCACTTTGCAGCTGCAAAGCACAGTGTGACCCACAGGTGGTGCTGTTCAGCTGTGCCTGACCCTTTAAATAAAGTGACAGGATCTGAGCAAAGCAGCCCCCTGAAAGCTCCCCTCCCAGCCACTTGCTACCCTGACTTGGAAATGCATGGGTCGTTCCTCAGGGTCAATAACCTGAACCTTCCTAAGGGTCAACCCACAGCAGGTGCACTGAAGCGGCTCAAGAAGGCAGCTCAACCTCCCCCACCTTCTCAACTCGGGACGGGGGCGATGAAACACTGGCCAGCTGGCAATGCCCCACCTCCCACAAATGAATAATAGAAAAGAAAACGTGCATTAGATGTTCATGTCATGTTTCGATCACCGTGAACTTTGCCTTTTCCTTACCTTGAGGGAAACTTGGTTGTTTATCAGCTCCTCTGTAAAGCGTGGGCTGTGGAAAGGGGAGTTGAACGCTCAAACTTCCTCCGTCGTTAATTTGGAAGGAATTGGGAGGGGTCGGCCACCTTTCCAAGGTGCCCTGGGGCAGCTCTGGGGGGGGGGGGGGGTGCGGGCAGGGTTTGGGGGGGGTGGAGCGGAGAGATTCCCAACATACGGCCTGGTCTGAGCGAGTGACTGGCGCAATGCCTGCCCGAGTCGAATAGCTGGGCGAGACCCGCGCACGAGACAGCGCGTTTCCGGGAGACGACAGCGAGTGAAATGTCCACCGTGAAACTTCATTCGACAGAGAAAGTTACAGCAGTTGACCATACAACAAGAAGGCAAACATTTATATAAAATGTCCAATTCTCCAAATATTTCCCACTGCAAATTTAACCGCTGTTACGTTTATAAAAAGAAATTAAACACCTTTTAAAGAAAGTCTTTCCCGCATGCTTATTGCTTTTAATATTTCGTTCGTATAAAGATTAACTTACTAAACAGAATAGCCTGTGCAAATATTAAAGTGATTTGTTTTAAATCGGATTATTGCTGTGTGTGAGTGAGAGGCAAAATAGCCGCTGAAACTTAAATGTGAGGATGTTTTCAACGCTTAAAGGTGAAGGCAAACATGTCTTGCCCCATCCCCCACCCCTTTTTTGGACCAGACTTGGTCTTTTTACCAAGAAAGGACTCCCTCCTCTGCCAATCCAAACTGGGAGGCTTGGTTCAGACGGGCTTAAGAGACGTTCCTGACTCTTCCTAAGTCCTCCCGGGAAGGGTCACCCAGCAGAGAGAGTGGGCAAGGCACTTTGGTCTGTGATGCCCTGGGCTCAGTGGGAAAGTGGGTACAGAGATAGAGATAGAGAGAGAGAGAGAAAAGGAGAGAGAGAGAGAGAGAGAGAGAGGTGGGGGATGGGTTGAAGCTCCTGATTCCGTGCCACCATTCGATGTTGGCTGTAAATCCAGTCGCTCTGCCCAGGGTTGGCGGGGGGGGGGGGGGTCGGGAGAGGGAGGGGTTGGTGAGGGAGGGTGGCAAGGGAGGAATTGAGTTTGGTCGAGAGTTGGCCCAAACGACAAGGTGTCAATGCAGCAAGGGTAGCCCATTCAGCCCCCCCCCCCACCCCCGAGACTATTCAATGAGACCATGGCTGGACTCCGTCTGAAACTTTGAGACGTACCCCTGAATACTTTTGCTAAAGGAAAACCTACCTCTCTCAGATTTAAAATTAACAAGCAACACCGTGCCTACCTCTGTGATTGGACGAGAGTTCTGGGACATCCTTTGTGTGTGGGAATTTGCCCTAATATCCCTCGTGGCTTGTCCCGAATGTTTAGACTCTGTCTCCTAGTTCTAGAAATCCTAACCAGTGGAAGTCATCAAAACCCTGCAGTGTGGAAACAGGCCCTTCAGTCCAACAAGTCCACACCGACCCTCTGAAGAGCAGCCCACCCAGACTGATTTCCCCCTATCCTATATTTACCCCTGACTCATGCACCTAACTGACACATCCCTGGACACCGTGGGGCGATTTCCCATGGCCAACCCACCCTATCCTGCACATCCCTGGGCACTATAGGATAATTTAGCATGGCCAACCCACCCTAACCTGCTGCAGCCCAAAGATGGACTCCAGTCCAGGGTTGTGAAGGTGAGGGTGGATTGACCATGCTAAATTGTCCCATAGTGCCCAGGGATGTGCAGGTTAGGGTGGATTGGCCATGCTAAATTGTCCCGTAGTGTCCAGGGATGTGCGGGTTAGGGTGAATTGGCCATGCTAAATTGTCCCATAGTGCCCAGGGATGTGCGGGTTAGGGTGGATTGGCCATGCTAAATTGTCCCATAGTGCCCAGGGATGTGCAGGATAGGGTGGATTGGCCATGCTAAATTGTCCCATAGTGCCCAGGGATGTGCAGGTTAGGGTGAATTGGCCATGCTAAATTGTCCCATAGTGCCCAGGGATGTGCAGGTTAGGGTGGATTGGCCATGCTAAATTGTCCCATAGTGCCCAGGGATGTGCAGGTTAGGGTGGATTGGCCATGCTAAATTGTCCCATAGTGTCCAGGGATGTGCGGGTTAGGGTGAATTGGCCATGCTAAATTGTCCCATAGTGCCCAGGGATGTGCGGGTTAGGGTGGATTGGCCATGCTAAATTGTCCCATAGTGCCCAGGGATGTGCAGGTTAGGGTGGATTGGCCATGCTAAATTGTCCCATAGTGTCCAGGGATGTGCAGGTTAGGGTGAATTGGCCATGCTAAATTGTCCCATAGTGCCCAGGGATGTGCGGGTTAGGGTGGATTGGCCATGCTAAATTGTCCCATAGTGCCCAGGGATGTGCAGGTTAGGGTGGATTGGCCATGCTAAATTGTCCCATAGTGCCCAGGGATGTGCAGGTTAGGGTGGATTGGCCGTGCTAAATTGTCCCATAGTGCCCAGGGATGTGCAGGTTAGGGTGGATTGGCCGTGCTAAATTGTCCCATAGTGCCCAGGGATGTGCAGGTTAGGGTGGATTGGCCGTGCTAAATTGTCCCATAGTGTCCAGGGATGTGCAGGTTAGGGTGGATTGGTCATGCTAAATTGTCCCATAGTGCCCAGGGATGTGCAGGTTAGGGTGGATTGGCCATGCTAAATTGTCCCATAGTGCCCAGGGATGTGCAGGTTAGGGTGGATTGGCCATGCTAAATTGTCCCGTAGTGCCCAGGGATGTGCAGGTTAGGGTGGATTGGTCATGCTAAATTGTCCCATAGTGCCCAGGGATGTGCAGGTTAGGGTGGATTGGCCGTGCTAAATTGTCCCATAGTTTCCAGGGATGTGCAGGTTGGGGTGGATTGGTCAGGGTTATAAGGTGGAGGAGAGGATAGATCTGGTTGGGATGCTCTTTGGAGGGTCACTGTGCCCTCAATGGGCCAAATGCCTGCTTCCACAAACTTGAGATCCCATGATTCTCTCACTCTCATGCTAACCTCAGCCTGTGGGCACAAGGGAGAAAGGAAGACAGTGGCCCTTTAGGAGGATACGGTAGCCCACTACCACTGAACCCAACAACAATCCCCACTCCCTCCTCCCCTCCCCCGCCCCGCACCCAGTCTGCCCAGAGAGCTGGCGTAGGTGTCGCCAGGAGGTCACAGATCAAAGGGGGCGCTGTGCTCGGAGTCCATGATGAAGAGTTCGTTGTAGAGAGGGGGAAACAGCGTGTGGGCAACCACAGGGTGGGCGAGGCGGAAGTCCTTCAGCTTTTCGGCATGGCGCCCACACAGGCTTCGCAGGGAGAGCACTTTCACTGGCAGCTGTAGAGAGGAATAGAAGCAGCCGTCAAGGTGGCAGGCTGCGGTATTGCAACCAGCGTCCTCATCAATCTCCATTCACCCTTCCACATCTCCCCCACCTCCTGCATGGTGGACTGGCCATGCTAAATTACCCATAGTGCCCAAGGAGGTGCAGGTTAGGGTGGATTGGCCGTGCTAAATTGTCCCGTAGTGCCCAGGGATGCAGGTTAGGGTGGATTGGCCATGCTAAATTGTCCCATAGTGCCCAGGGATGTGCAGGTTGGGGTGGATTGGCCATGGGAAATTGTCCCATAGTGCCCAGGGATGTGCAGGTTAGGGTGGAATGGCCATGCTAAATTGTCCCATAGTGCCCAGGGATGTGCAGGTTAGGGTGGGTTGGCCATGCTAAATTGTCCCATAGTGCCCAGGGATGTGCAGGTTAGGGTGGAATGGCCATGCTAAATTGTCCCATAGTGCCCAGGGATGTGCAGGTTGGGGTGGATTGGCCATGCTAAATTGTCCCATAGTGCCCAGGGATGTGCAGGTTAGGGTGGAATGGCCATGCTAAATTGTCCCATAGTGCCCAGGGATGTACAGGTTAGGGTGGGTTGGCCATGCTAAATTGTCCCATAGTGCCCAGGGATGTGCAGGTTAGGGTGGAATGGCCATGCTAAATTGTCCCATAGTGCCCAGGGATGTGCAGGTTAGGGTGGAATGGCCATGCTAAATTGTCCCATAGTGCCCAGGGATGTGCAGGTTAGGGTGGGTTGGCCATGCTAAATTGTCCCGTAGTGCCCAGGGATGTGCAGGTTAGGGTGGATTGGCCATGCTAAATTGTCCCATAGTGCCCAGGGATGTGCAGGTTAGGGTGGATTGGCCATGCTAAATTGTCCCATAGTGCCCAGGGATGTGCAGGTTGGGGTGGATTGGCCATGCTAAATTGTCCCATAGTGCCCAGGGATGTGCAGGTTAGGGTGGAATGGCCATGCTAAATTGTCCCATAGTGCTCAGGGATGTGCAGGTTAGGGCGGATTGGCCGTGCTAAATTGTCCCATAGTGCCCAGGGATGTGCAGGTTAGGGTGGATTGGCCATGCTAAATTGTCCCGTAGTGCCCAGGGATGTGCAGGTTAGGGTGGATTGGCCATGCTAAATTGTCCCGTAGTGCCCAGGGATGTGCAGGTTAGGGTGGATTGGCCATGCTAAATTGTCCCGTAGTGCCCAGGGATGTGCAGGTTAGGGTGGATTGGCCATGCTAAATTGTCCCGTAGTGCCCAGGGATGTGCAGGTTAGGGTGGATTGGCCATGCTAAATTGTCCCGTAGTGCCCAGGGATGTGCAGGTTAGGGTGGATTGGCCATGCTAAATTGTCCCATAGTGCCCAGGGATGTGCAGGTTGGGGTGGATTGGCCGTGGGAAATGCAGGGTTACAGGGACAGGGTGGGACCCTCTTTAGAGGGGTGGATGTGCACTTGATGGGTTGCTCCCATACTGTCGGGGATTCTGCGAAAGAATATTCCAAAATGGGACGCTCTACCTTGACTGGCTGTTCGTCCTTGGAAGGCGTCATCGGATCCCCAGAGAGTGCAGGAAGGAGGGGACTAGGGAGGCATTTCACTAGTGCCTTTCCCATCTGCTGGGCCCTAACCACTAATGATATATGTGTGGGGGGTGGTGGCACAGCAAGATCCCGGGACAGGCCGATTCTCATCCTGTGGGACGTCAGCTGAGGGAATCAATGAGGAACTCCTAGGGTTTGCGGGTGTGGGTGTGGAGGGGATTGGGGGGGAGGGTTGGAAGCATGGTGGTGTAATGGGGTTTGTGTGGTGTGGGCGTGGGTGTGGGTCTGGGGTTGATGGGTCGGGGCACTGGGTGGGGTCTATGGGGGAGTGTGCGGGGTGTGTAGAGGGGAATGGGGTATGTGGGCAGTGTGCTAGGTTTGTGTGGGGGATTGGGGGGAATGAGGGTTGTAGGGACTTTGCTGGGTGTGTGGGTGTGGGGGTTGTGGAGAGTGTGCAGCATTTGTGTTTTGGGGGTGTGGGGAGTGAACTGGGTGTGTGGGGGGAGTGTGGGAGTGGGGTGTGGGTGGAGTGTGGGAGTGGGGATTGTGGGGAGTGTGTGGGTGTGTGGGAGTGTGCGGGAGTGGGGGTTGTGGGGAGTGTGGGGGGATGTGGGAGTGGGGGTTTTGGGGAGTGTGCAGGGTGTGTGTGGGGTGAATGTGGGTGTGAGGGTTGTGGGGAGTGTGTGGGTGTGTGGGAGTAGGGGTTGTGGGGAATGTGCTGGGTGTGTAGGGAGTGTGCGGGAGTGGGGGTTGTGGGGAGTGTGGGGGGATGTGGGAGTGGGGGTTTTGGGGAGTGTGCAGGGTGTGTGTGGGGTGTATCTGGGTGTGGGGGTTGTGGGGAGTGTGTGGGTGTGTGGGAGTGGGGGTTGTGGGGAGTGTGCTGGGAGTGGGGGTTGTGGGGAGTGTGGGTGTGTGGGAGTGGGGGTTGTGGGGAGTGTGCTGGGTGTTTGGGGGGTGTGGGAGTGGGGGTTGTGAGGAGTGTGTGTGAGTGGGGGTTGTGGGGAGTGTGTGGGTGTGGGGGTTGTGGGGGGTGTGTGGGGAGTGTGCGGAAATGGGGGTTGTGGGGAGTGTGTGGGTGTGCGGGAGTAGGGGTTGTGGCGAGTGTGCTGGGTGTGTGGGGGGTGGAGTTGGGGTTGTGGGGAGTGTGCGGGAGTGGGGATTGATGGGAGTATGTGGGTGTGTGGGAGTGTGGGTTGTGTGGAGTGTGCTGGGTGTGTGGGGGGTGTGCAGGGGGTGTGGGTGTGTGGGAGTGGGGTTTGTGGGGAATGTGCTGGGTGTGTAGGGAGTGTGCGGGAGTGGGGGTTGTGGGGAGTGTGGGGGTGAGTGGAAGGGGTTGTGGGGAGTGTGCAGGGTGTGTGTGGGGGGAGCGTGGGGAATGTGTGGGTGTGTGTGGGTGTTGGGGTTGTGGGGAGTGTGGGGGGATGTGGGAGTGGGGGTTTTGGGGAGTGTGCAGGGTGTGTGTGGGGTGTGTGGGGCTGTGTGGGGGTGGTGTGTGTGGGGAGTGTGTGGGGGTGGGGTGTGTGGGGAGTGTGTGGGGGTAGGGTGTGTGGGGAGGGGTGTGTGGGAAGTGTGTGGGGTGTGTGGGGGTGGGGTGTGTGGGAGTGTCTGGGGTGTGTGGGAGTGTGGGGAGTGTGTGGGGGTGGAGTGTGTGGGGAGTGTGGGGACTGTGGGGGTGGGGTGTGTGGGAGTGTGTGGGGTGTGTGGGAGTGTGTGAGTGGGGATTGTGGGGAGTGTGCAGGGTGTGTGGGAGTGTGGGAGTGTGTGGGGTGTGTGGGGGTGTGTGGGGGTGGGGTGTGTGGGAGTGTGTGGGGTGTGTGGGAATGTGGGGAGTGTGTGGGGGTGTGTGGGGTGTGGGGTGTGTGGGGGTGGGGTGTGTGGGAGTGTCTGGGGTGTGTGGGAGTGTCTGGGGTGTGTGGGAATGTGGGGAGTGTGTGGGGGTGGGGTGTGTGGGGGTGTGTGGGGTGTGGGGTGTGTGGGGGTGGGGTGTGTGGGAGTGTCTGGGGTGTGTGGGAGTGTGGGGAGTGTGTGGGGGTGGGGTGTGTGGGGAGTGTGGGGACTGTGGGGGTGGGGTGTGTGGGAGTGTGTGGGGTGTGTGGGAGTGTGTGAGTGGGGATTGTGGGGAGTGTGCAGGGTGTGTGGGAGTGTGGGAGTGTGTGGGGTGTGTGGGGGTGTGTGGGGGTGGGGTGTGTGGGAGTGTGTGGGGTGTGTGGGAATGTGGGGAGTGTGTGGGGGTGGGGTGTGTGGGGGTGTGTGGGGTGTGTGCGAGTGTGGGAGTGGGGATTGTGGGGAGTGTGAGAGAGTGGGGTTTGTGGGGAGTGTGCAGGGTGTGTGGGAGTGTGGGGAGTGTGTGGGGGTGGGATGTGTGGGGAGTGTGTGGGGGTGGGATGTGTGGGGAGTGTGTGGGGTGTGTGGGGTGTGTGTGTGTGTGGGGTGTGTGGGTGTGGGGTGTGTGGGAGTGTGGGAGTAGGGATTGTGGGAGTGTGTGGGGGTGGGGTTTGCGGGGAGTGTGCGGGGGTGGGGTTTGCGGGGAGTGTGCAGAGTGTGTTGAAGTGGAATGTGTGGGGAGAGAGCCGGGTATGTGTGGGGGGTGGGGAGGGTGATGTTTGTGGGGGTGTCAGGGTGTGTGGGGTTTGTGGGGAGGGTGTGGTCTTTGTTGGGGCTTGTGTGTTTTGGGTCAGTGGTCGGGGGGGTGTAGGGCGTGTGGGGAGGGTGTGGGATTTGTGTATTGCGAGGTGGGGTGTGTTGTGGTTGTGGGGGTTTAGTGGGGGAGTAGTGTATGTGATGGTTGGGTAGGATGGGTAGGGGGGCATGTGGAGTTGGTTGGGCTGAGGCGTGGCGATGGAGGAAGGGGGTTTTGGCGATGCCCACCACGGCCGAGCAGTTAAAGAGTTGGTGGGTTTAGGGGCCTGATTGGTGGAAAGGTAGGGTCGAGAGTGCAGGCGGGGCAATGGGATTGTGGGGTAAAGGGTTTGTCGGGGGAGGGGGGGTTTGTCGGGGGACGTGGGGGGTTGCTGTGGAGAGTGGGTTGCCTGAAGGTTAGATTTGGTGAGGGTGGGGGAAGCAGAATGGGTGGGGGTTGGGGTTGGGGTGGGGAGTGTGTGTGATGCAGCTCGGGCCTGTGGGTGACTGTGGGGGACTGATCAGGCACCGCGCGGCGCGCTAGGCCCCGTTGCCGGGGACGACCGGGCCTACCTTGGCCAGGATGGGGTCATGGCGGTTCCTCTGCAGGACGCTCTTCAGGGCCAGCTGGAGGTCAGCCTGCATCCTCTCCACTTTGTACCTCTCCTGGAGCCACATGCGGTCTGGGCGAGAAACACAGAGCTCGGTGAGACTGGGCCATGGGAAGAGAAACAGCAGCAAGACCCCACTCCATCATCAAGTGCACACCGTCGCTCCCTCTTTGGCATGCACACACATACAGTCTCTCTCTCTCTCTCTCTCACATTCGCATACACACTCCCTCTCTCAAGCGCGTGCACACAGTCTCTCCCTCACTCGCGCGCACACACAGTCTCCCCCTCACTCGCGTGCACACAGTCTCCCCCTCACTCGCGTGCACACAGTCTCTCCCTCAATTGCGCGTACACACAGTCTCTCCCTCACTCGCACGCGCACACAGTCTCTCCCTCACTCGCACGCGCACACAGTCTCGCCCTCACTCGCGCGCACACAGTCTCTCCCTCAATTGCGCGCACACACAGTCTCTCCCTCACTCGCACGCGCACACAGTCTCGTCCTCACTCGCGTGCACACAGTCTCTCCCTCAGTTGCGCGTACACACAGTCTCTCCCTCACTCGCACGCCCACACAGTCTCGCCCTCACTCGCGCGCACACAGTCTCTCCCTCAATTGCGCGCACACAGTCTCTCCCTCACTCGCGCGCGCACACAGTCTATCCCTGACACAGTCTATCCCTGCACACATAGTCTCTCCCTCCCTCTCTCATACACACACATACTCTCCCTCTCTCTCACACTCTCCCTTACACGCACACACTCTCTCTTACACATTCTCACACACACACATGCTCTCTCTCACACACACACTCTCCCTCTCCCTCACACACTCTCCCTCTCTCCCACACACACATACTCTCTCCCTCTCTCTCAAAGACTCTCCATCTCACACACACTCTCCCTCTCTCTCTCACACTCTCCCTCTCTCTCTCTCACACACACACTCTCCCTCTCTCACACACGATAACATACGATGATATATCCCTCCCAGACCATTTCAATGCCTTCCACGTTCACTCTTTCCCTCCCTCTCTCACACAAACACACACACACTCTCCCTCCCTCTCACACACAAACACACACACACTCTCCCTCCCTCTCACACAAACACACACACTCTCCCTCCCTCTCACACACAAACACACACACACTCTACCTCCCTCTCACACAAACACACACTCTCCCTCCCTCTCACACAAACACACACTCTCCCTCCCTCTCACACACAAACACACAAACACACACTCTCCCTCTCTCACACACGATAACATATGATGATATATCCCTCCCAGACCATTTCAATGGCTTCTACGTTCACTCCCTCTCTCACACACACTCTCCCTCCCTCTCACGCACACACACACACACACACTCTCCCTCCCTCTCACACACAAACACACACTCTCCCTCCCTCACACAGACACACACACACACACACACTCCCTCCCTCTCACACACAAACACACACACTCTCCCTCCCTCTCACACACACACACACTCTCCCTCCCTCACACACACACACACTCTCCCTCCCTCTCACACAAACACACACTCTCCCTCCCTCTCACACAAACACACACTCTCCCTCCCTCTCACACACAAACACACACACTCTCCCTCCCTCACACAGACACACACACACACACTCTCCCTCCCTCACACAGACACACACACACACTCTCCCTCCCTCTCACACACAAACACACACACTCTCCCTCCCTCTCACACACACACACACACACTCTCCCTCCCTCACACACACACACACACACACACACACACGCTCCCTCTCACACACACACACTCTCCCTCTCTCACACACGATAGCAGACGATGATATATCCCTCCCAGATCGTTTCAACGTCTTCTATGCTCACTTTGAGCAGAATTTCGGCGGAGAGGTAACACCTACTCCGACAAGTCCTGACGAACCTATCCCAACAGTCGCTGCATCAGAGGTCAAGTCAGTTTTCCTTCGTGTGAATCCAAGGAAAGCGAGGGGACCAGACGGAGTACCAGGCTGTGCACTCAGAGCATGTGCAGACCAACTGGCAGAGGTCTTCTCGGACACCTTCAACCTCTCCCTGCAGCAGGCCCCTGTCCCGGCCTGTTTCCAGAGGGCCAACATCATCCCTGTGCCTAAGGCGGCTCATGCAGCCTGTCTCAATGACTACCGCCCAGTGGCCCACACTTCGGTGCTCATGGAGTGCTCTGAAAGGCTGGTCACGGCCTTAATCAACTCCAGCCTCCCCACTACTCTTGACCCAATCCAATTGGCCTATCGGACCAACAGATCCACGTCAGATGCCATATCACTTGCCCTTCACTCCTCTCTCGACACCAAGAGCAGCTATGTAAGAATCCGACTCATCGACTACAGTTCAGCCTCCAACACTATTATCCCCTCGAGACTGATTACTAAACCTAGTGATCTCGGACTAAGCCCCACTCTCTGCAACTGGATCCTCGATTTCCTGACCCACAATCAGTAAAGATCGGGGACAATATTTCATCCTCACTAACACTCAACACTGGAGCCCCCCCAGGGGTCTGTGCTCAGCCCCCGACTGTACTCGCTGTATACCCCTGACTGCGTCGCCAAATACCAGACTAATGCCATTTACAAGTTCGCTGATGACACCACCATAGTTGGCCGAATCTCAGATGGCGATGAAACAGATTACAGACGGGGGGTGGAAGAAATGCCGTCAAAACCAAGGAACTCATTACTGACTTTCGGTGGGATATTTCTCATGCCCCCCCCCTACCCATTAACAGCACAGATGTGGAATGAGTGGAGAATGTCAAGCTCTTGGGAGTGGTCATCCACAACGAGCTTTCTTGGACTCTTCATGTGGACGCACTGGTTACAAAGGCCCCACAACGTCTCTTCTTCCCTCAGGCAGCTGAGGAAATTTGGCATGACGGCGAATACCCTCACCAAGTTTTATAGGTGCGTCATCGAGAGCGATCTGTCTGGATGTCTCGCTACCTGGTATGGGAACTGTACCATTCAGGATCGGAGACGGTTACAGAGAGTGGGGAACTCGGCCCGGACAGTCACAAAGGCCAACCTCCCATCTATAGAATCCATCTCCCAGGCCCCACTGTCAAGGAAAGGCCGCCAGCATTCCCAAAGATCCACCCCACCCTGGCAATGTTTCTCTACAACCTCTACCATCAGGGAGAAGGTACAGAAGCCTGAACACACGCACCAGCCGGTTTCGAAACAGCTTCTACCCTCCTGTTGTTAGAATACTGAATGGACTCACAAACTCTTCACATTCGCCCGTACCTGTATTTTTGTTTTTGCCGCTGTTTACCTATTATTTACTTATTATGCGACTTAACTCTGGGATCTGTCTGTGTTGCTCACAAGACAAAGTGTTTCACTGTGTCTTGGTCCACGTGACAATAAATTCAATTCAATTCAATTCAAACACACTCTCCCTCTCTCTCTCTCTCTCTCTCTCTCACACACACACTCTCTGTCTCTCACACACACACACACACACTCTGTCTCTCTCTCTCACTCCCTCTCCCTCTCACACACACTGTCTCTCACACACACTCTCCCTCTCTCTCACACACACACACTCTCATGCACACTCTCCCTCTCACACTCACACTCTCAGACACACTCTCCCTCTCTCTTACACACTCCCTCACACACACACACTCACCCTCTCTCTCACACACTCTCTCACACACACACACTCACCCTCTCTCTCACACATTCTCTCCCTCTCTCACATACACACTCTCCCTCTCTCTTACACACTCCCTCTCACACACACACACCCTCTCTCTCACACACCACCTTCTCCTTCTCTCACACACTCCCTTTCACACATACATTCTCCCTCTCTCACATACTCTCTCTCTTACACACTCTTACTCCCTCTCTCACACTCTCTCTCTCATACACACTCTCTCTTCCTCTCTCTCTCTCACACACGCACACTTTCTCTCACACACTCTCACTCCCTCTCACACACGCTCCCTCTCTCTCACACACTCTCTCTCCCTCGCTCTCACACTCCCCCTCTCTCTCTCTCTCTGCCCCTCACTCTCTCTTACCTGAGGATATGAGAACCGTAGCAGTGAACAAAGCCAGCTCCTGCTCCGAGAGACGCAGGGAGCACATTCCTCGTGAGAACTCAAATATCGAGTTGGTCAAATCTTCACAGCCTGAACACAACAACATTGACAATAAAAGCATTCAGAGCTGCCTTCTGTCTTTAGGGGAGATTAAGTTTAATTTAGTTTCAGCGGAAGAGAGAGAGAGAGAGAGCGAGGCAGGGTAACATCAAGAAAGAGCAGCAGAGATAGAGTGAGAGACGCACACAATGTGAGGGAGTCAGAGAGTGACAGCAAGGGAAGGAGAAATTTACAGGAACAGTCAGCAAAAGATACTGACAGATAAATACACAGCAGGGAGAGAGACAGACAGGGACAGGAGGATGGGGAAGAGAAAGGGGCAAAGAGAGACAGAGCAAAGCCGCACGAGAGAAAGGGAGAAGAGATACCGTGAAAGGTGACGGAGATTTCTAGGGAAGTGTGACAGGGAAGTTCAGACTGACAGAGAGAGCTTGATGAGGAAGTAGAAACAGAATGAGAGAAACAGGCTGGGGTGTGGGGAAGAGAGAGAGACAGACAGAGACAGAGATAGGGAAAGGCAGTGGGAGAGAGAGAGACACCGAGATAGGGAAAGGCAGGGGGGGAGAGAGAGACACCGAGATAGGGAAAGGGAGGGGGGTGGAGAGAGAGACACCGAGATGGGGAAAGGCAGGGGGGTGGAGAGAGAGACACCGAGATAGGGAAAGGGAGATGGGTGGAGAGAGAGACACCGAGATAGGGAAAGGGAGATGGGTGGAGAGAGAGACACCGAGATAGGGAAAGGCAGGGGGGGAGAGAGAGACACCGAGATAGGGAAAGGGAGGTGGGTGGAGAGAGAGACACCGAGATGGGGAAAGGGACGGGGGTGGAGAGAGACACACACCGAGATAGGGAAAGGGAGGGGGGTGGAGAGAGAGACACCGAGATGGGGAAAGGCAGGGGGAGAGAGAGACACACACCGAGATAGGGAAAGGCAGGGGGAGAGAGAGAGAGAGACACCGAGATAGGGAAAGGCAGGGGGGTGGAGAGAGAGAGACACCGAGATAGGGAAAGGCAGGGGGAGAGAGAGAGAGAGACACCGAGATAGGGAAAGGCAGGGGGGTGGAGAGGGAGAGAGAGAGACACCGAGATAGGGAAAGGCAGGGGGAGAGAGAGAGAGAGACACCGAGATAGGGAAAGGCAGGGGGGTGGAGAGAGACACCGAGATAGGGAAAGGCAGGGGGGTGGAGAGAGAGAGACACCGAGATAGGGAAAGGCAGGGGGAGAGAGAGAGAGAGACACCGAGATAGGGAAAGGCAGGGGGGTGGAGAGAGAGAGACACCGAGATAGGGAAAGGCAGGGGGGTGGAGAGAGAGAGACACCGAGATAGGGAAAGGCAGGGGGGTGGAGAGAGACACCGAGATAGGGAAAGGCAGGGGGGTGGAGAGAGAGAGAGAGACACCGAGATAGGGAAAGGGAGGGGGGGGGGGGGGGGGGGAGAGAGAGAGAGAGAGAGAGAGTGAAAGAAAAGAGAGAGAAAAAGAGAGAGAGAGAAGCCAAGACAGGGAAAGGGAGGGGAAGGAGAGAGAAAGAAAGAAAGAGAGAGAGAGAGACACCGAGACAGGGAAAGGGAGGGGGAAGTAGAGAGTGAAATAAAAGAGAGAGAGAGAGAGACCCAGACAGGGAAAGGGAGGGGGAAGGAGAGAGAGAGAGAGAGAGAGAAGAAGAGAGAGAGAGAGAGAAGCCAAGACAGGGAAAGGGAGGGGAAGGAGAGAGAGAGAGAAAGAAAGAGAGAGAGAGAGACACCGAGACGGGGAAAGGGAGGGGGAAGGAGACAGAGAGAGAGAAAGAGAGACACCAAGATGGGGAAAGCCAGAGAAACAGAGAGTGACATCGAGATAGGGAAAGGCCGGGGACAGGGCGGAGGGGACCCGGGGATAGGGAAAGTAGGAGTGTGGGAGAGAGAGAGAGCTAGAGACCGAGATAGGGAAAGGGGGAGAGAGGGTGAGAGAGAGAGACACACATCGAGATAGGGAAAAGGAGACGGAGAGAGATGGAGAGAGAGTGACACCAAAATAGGGAAGGGGGGGGGGGGGGGAAGAGAGTGAGACACTGAACTAGGGAAATAGAGAGAGAGAGAGAGAGAGAGATAGTGATGCCAAGGTCAGGTAAGGGAGGGAGAGAAAGGGAGGGAAGGTGAGATTAGATCCAGAGCTCGGGGGAGAAGTGAGAGAGTCAGAGAGTTAGCAAGATAGGGAGGGAGGGAGAGCAATGGGGAAAGAGAGCGAGAAACAGAGTGAGTGAAAGAGAGATGAGGAGGTAGAGAGAGAGAGGAGAGAGTTATTAGTCCCTGTGGAACATTTTAGCGGTCACTGGAAGCAGCCCTTACCGAGAGCGAGGAAGAGCTCGGTCCCTGCATACTTTCCTTCAAAGAAGACCGTGTTGTTGCTGGGATTAAAGGCCTGGCACATCCGCAGGAGAACCACCTCAAGGGAGCCTGGGCACGGACAGAGAAGGAGAGGAAGGAGTTACTGTCTCAGGCAGGCTGCCCCTCCCCATGGGGATGGAAATGGCTGCCACCTTCCCCGTTCCTCCCCAGAGCCCCGCCACCGAATTACGGCCACCGAGATATCACCAGCCGAATTTCCACAGCACCTAAGACCTCAGGAGGAGGCTGGTCGGCCCTTCAGGCCCTGTGCTAGCTCTCTGAAAGGTCGATCCGATTCGGTCAATACCGCCTCCACGCTTCCACCCACCCAACCAGCTTGGCTTATCCCACCTCCCACCGGCATCTCCTCCTCTCTGGGAGGACATAGTTGACCATCGTCTGAAAGCACTGGGGTGGTGCGGCAGCTCAGTGGTTAGCAACGCTGCCTCACAGCGCCACAGACCTGGGTTCGATCCCAGCCGCGGGTGACTGTGTCTGTGTGGAGATTGCACATTCTCCCCCCGTGTCTGTGTGGGTTTCCTCCGGGCGCTCTGGTTTCCTCCCACAGTCTAAAGATGTGCAGGTTAGGGTGGATTGGCCATGCTAAATTGTCTCATAGTGCCCAGGGATGTGCAGGTTAGGGTGGATTGGCCATGCTAAATTGTCCCGTAGTGCCCAGGGATGTGCAGGTTAGGGTGGGTTGGCCATGCTAAATTGTCCCGTAGTGCCCAGGGATGTGCAGGTTAGGGTGGATTGGCCATGCTACATTGTCCCATAGTGCCCAGGGATGTGCAGGTAAGGGTGGATTGGCCATGCTAAATTGTCCCATAGTGTCCAGGGATGTGCAGGTTAGGGTGGGTTGGCCGTGCTAAATTGTCCCATAGTGCCCAGGGATGTGCAGGTTAGGGTGGATTGGCCATGCTAAATTGTCCCATAGTGCCCAGGGATGTGCAGGTTAGGGTGGATTGGCCATGCTAAATTGTCCCATAGTGCCCAGTGATGTGCAGGTTAGGGTGGACTGGCCATGCTAAATTGTCCCATAGTGCCCAGGGATGTGCAGGTTAGGGTGGATTGGCCATGCTAAATTGTCCCATAGTGCCCAGGGATGTGCAGGTAAGGGTGGATTGGCCATGCTAAATTGTCCCATAGTGTCCAGGGATGTGCAGGTTAGGGTGGATTGGCCGTGCTAAATTGTCCCATAGTGTCCAGGGATGTGCAGGTTAGGGTGGGTTGGCCATGCTAAATTGTCCCATAGTGCCCAGGGATGTGCAGGTAAGGGTGGATTGGCCATGCTAAATTGTCCCATAGTGCCCAGGGATGTGCAGGTTAGAGTGGATTGGCCATGCTAAATTGTCCCATAGTGCCCAGGGATGTGCAGGTTAGGGTGGATTGGCCATGCTAAATTGTCCCATAGTGCCCAGGGATGTGCAGGTTAGGGTGGATTGGCCATGCTAAATTGTCCCATAGTGCCCAGTGATGTGCAGGTTAGGGTGGACTGGCCATGCTAAATTGTCCCATAGTGCCCAGGGATGTGCAGGTTAGGGTGGATTGGCCATGCTAAATTGTCCCATAGTGCCCAGGGATGTGCAGGTTAGGGTTGATTGGCCATGCTAAATTGTCCCATAGTGCCCAGGGATGTGCAGGTTAGGGTGGATTGGCCATGCTAAATTGTCCCATAGTGCCCAGGGATGTGCAGGTAAGGGTGGATTGGCCATGCTAAATTGTCCCATAGTGTCCAGGGATGTGCAGGTTAGGGTGGGTTGGCCATGCTAAATTGTCCCATAGTGCCCAGGGATGTGCAGGTTAGGGGGGATTGGCCATGCTAAATTGTCCCGTAGTGCCCAGGGATGTGCAGGTTAATGTGGATTGGCCATGCTAAATTGTCCCGTAGGGCCCAGGGATGTGCAGGTTAGGGTGGATTGGCCATGCTAAATTGTCCCATAGTGCCCAGGGATGTGCAGGTCAGGGTGGATTGGCCATACTAAATTGTCCCATAGTGCCCAGGGATGTGCAGGTTAGGGTGGATTGGCCATGCTAAATTGTCCCATAGTGCCCAGGGATGTGCAGGTTAGGGTGGATTGGCCATGGGGAAATTGACCCAACCAGCTGAATGGCCTGCTTCCCGCCCTGGAGAGATCCTGCCGCGCTCCGTGCTGGGCCCGTTACCTGCTTTGAGAAGCACGATCTGGTCGTTCTGGCACAGCTCCAGGAAGCCGGCAATGCGCTTGGCAAACTCCACCACGTACTGGATGGCCTCGGTGATATTTCGGGCGCACCTCTGCCACATCTCCTCGGCCGACTGCGATGGGAAACGCCGGAGCGGGGGGGGGGGGGGGAAGAAAACGCGGAGGGTAAGTCGTTCCGCAATTGTACGGGGGGGTCGTGATCTGAGCAGGAATGCCTGGGTCGGACGAGAGTGAGCTCAATGGGGGGGGGGAGGGAGATCAGAAATATTCCAGATGCTGGGGATTAGAGAATCTGGGAGCGTTCGAGGAGGTGGGAGAGGCCATTCAGCCTCTTGGGCCTAGCCTGCCATTCAATCATGGCCCATTCACATCGATGCCTTTTGATGAAAGTATTTCCCTCTGTCCGGTTGGAATTGATTTGGGTGCACGGAGCAAGGTGCGACCATCCTCAGCCATCGCGCCTGACCTAATCTGGGACTCAATTTTCCTCTCGCTGTGGGGAAGGTGTGTCCAAGGATTGTGCGTGTGTGTGAAAGAGAGAGAGAGAGAGGGAGAGAGACGGGTTCAGGCGGACTGACACACACCTGCATACCTGCAGAACGGGACGGGTTCCTCACTCTCGAACCCAGCGACCAGCTATTCTGGAAGTCCGTTTCGAGTCATCGGAAATAGACCCTTCAGCCCAACCCGTCTGTGCTGACCAGATATCCTAGAATTAATCCCGTCCCACTTGCCAGCACTTGGCCCATATCCCTCCAAACCCTCCCAATTTATGTCCCCATTCAGATGATTTTTTACACATCGTCATTGTACCAGCCCCCACCACTTGCTCCTTTAAACCCAGCAGCACACTCTAGTTTCAGAACCCCCCACCCCAGACAATCCCTGTGTGAGGGTTTGGAGTCATGTGTAAGCCCAGGCTGGCAGATTTTTTTTCCTGACCCCTCATTGGGGGGGTGGGTTTCACCACAATAGACGCCCCCCGAGACCAGCTTCCAGATTTGATTCATCGAACTGAAGTTCCACCAAGGGGCTGCGATGGGATTTGAAACCTGTGATTTCCCACCCCCCAAAGTCTCCCCAGAGCGTTGCTAGCTCCGATGGGCCGAATGTGCCACTGACGACCTGAACCTCACCTTCCTCTGGTAGCTGTCGACTTCACTCTGAGAGAATAACTTCCAGCGGAGAGTGTGGAGTTGCTCTGGCACAAACTGGCACGTCTCACGGTGAGATTTCACGACATTCTGGATAATGTGGTCTGTCACGGGGGTGAGAGAGGGATCCACCAAAAAACCAGGTTAAATCACTCAGCAGCTCCCGCGGTGACTCGCGGTCACGCCTGACCTCTCCCCGCTAGGAATCCGATCCCCCCACTGACCCTTCACCCCCAACATCTCCCGTGCATCCCCCCCCTTCCGCAAGCCAAGAACTGAATCCCTCTCCCGCACACACACCGTCTCTCATACACACACTCTCTCACTCACTCCCACACTCTCTCACTCACTCCCACACTCACTCACTCTCTCTCCCTCACTCACTTTCTCTCTATCACACTCACTCACTCTCTCCCAAACTCACTCACTTTCTCTCCCACACTCACTCACTCTCTCTCTCCCACACACGCTCACTCTCTCTCTCCCACACTCACTCACTCTCTCTCCCACACTCACTCACTTTCTCTCTCTCACACTCACTCACTTTCTCTCTCACACTCACTCACTCTCTCCCACCCTCATTCACTCTCTCACACTCACTCTCTCTCTCTCCCACACTCACTCACTCTCTCTCCCACACTCACTCACTCTCTCTCTCCCACACTCACTCACTCTCCCTCTCCCACACACACTCACTCTCACACTCACTCGCTCTCTCTCTCCCACACACACTCACTTTCTCTCTCCCACACTCACTCACTCTCTCTCCCACACTCACTCACTCCCTCTCCCACACTCACTCCCTCTCCCATACTCACTCTCTCTCTCTCCCACACTCACTCACTCTCTCTCCCACACTCACTCACTCTCTCTCTCTCCCACATTCACTCTCTCTCTCCCACACACACTCACTTTCTCTCTCCCACACTCACTCACTCTCTCTCCCACACTCACTCTCTCTCTCTCCCACACTCACTCCCTCTCCCACACTCACTCCCTCTCCCACACTCACTCCCTCTCCCACACTCACTCTCTCTCTCTCCCACACTCACTCACTCTCTCTCTTTCACACTCACTCATTCTTTCTTTCACACGCACTCACTCTCTCTCCCACACTCACTCACTCTCTCCCACACTCACTCAGTCTCTCCCACACTCACTCTCACCCACTCACTCTCTCCCATACTCACTCTCCCACACTCACTCACTCTCCCACAGACATTCATTCACTCACACTCTCCCACACTCACTCTGTCTGACTGTCCCACACTCAGTCATTCTTTCTCTCCCACACTCACTCACACTGTCCCAAACTCAGTCACACCCACTCACTCACTCACGCACTCCCACATACACAAACAATCTTATACTCTCTCTCTCTTTCACACTCACTCACACACACACTCACATACAACTTCTTTCTCTCACTCTCTCTAACACGCGGTTTCCCTCTCTCTCATTCCCCCTTTCACTTTCGCAAACTCTCATCCCTCACAAACACACTCATTCTCCCTCTCTCTCACACATATGCACAGTCAGACACAGAAAACCAATCTTAGAGGTTGAAGGGAGGTGACAGAGATAGGGAGGGGGTGTATGGGCTGGAGGGGGGTAACAGAGATAGGGAGGGGGTGTAGGGGGCTGGAGTAGGTGACAGAGATAGGGAGGGGGTGTAGGGGGCTGGAGGAGGTGACAGAGATAGGGAGGGGGTATAGGAGTTGGAGGGGGTGACAGAGATAGGGAGAGGATGTAGGGGGCTGGAGGGGGGTAACAGAGATAGGGAGGGAGTGTAGGGGGCTGGAGGAGGTGACAGAGATAGGGAAGGGGTGTAGAGGCTGGAGGGGGTGACAGAGATAGGGAGGGGGTATAGGGGCTGGAGGGGGGTAACAGAGATAGGGAGGGGGTGTAGGGGGCTGGAGTAGGTGACAGAGATAGGGAGGGGGTGTAGGGGCTGGAAGGGGGTGACAGTGATAGGGAGGGGGTGTAGGGGGCTGGAGGGGGTGACAGTGATAGGGAGGGGGTGTATGGGCTGGAGGGGCTGACAGAGATAGGGAGGGGGTGTAGGGGGTGACAGAGATAGAGAGGGGTGTAGGGGCTGGAGGCGGGTGACAGAGATAGGGAGGGGGTGTAGGGGGCTGGAGGCGGGTGACAGAGATAGGGAGGGGATGTAGGGGCTGGAGGGGGGTGACAGAGATAGGGAGGGGGTGTAGGGGCTGGAGGGGGGGTGACAGAGATAGGGAGGGTAAGGCCATTGGATATCAAGGGGGTGATGGTTGGGTTCTCTCTCAAAGGCAAACCTCTGGATGCTGACAGTGGAGGGAGAGGGAGGGAGAGGGGAGGAGGAGAGGGGAGAGGGAGGGGGAGAGGGGAGACAGAGAGGGGAGAGGGAGGGAGAGGGGAGGAGGAGAGGGGAGAGGGAGGGGGAGAGGGGAGAGGGAGAGAGGAGAGGGGAGAGGGAGGGGGAGAGGGGAGCGGGAGAGGGGAGTGGGCAGGGGCGGATTAAGTGATGGGAGTGATATAAGACACACTCACCCAGCTCCCTGGTAGTGGGCAGAGGACCGTGGAGTCGGGCGAAACCTGGCCACATGACAAACTCCCCTCCGCCTGGGTGCTGTACGAATGGCCGGTGCTTCACGTCATTGGCTGGTAAGCCCGGCTGACCCGGGGGTAAGCCTGCTTCCGAGGAGCTGTAGCCTTGCCCTCCAGCGGCCTGCCTGCCTGTCCCGAGGCTGTGCCCAGAGGGATAGGCCTCCTGGCCGGGCTTTGGTAGGCCCTGGGCCTCTGAAGCCAGAGCGTAGGCCTGAACCTCAGCCTGGGGCTTGCCTGCGCCTTGCTGCTGCATCTGGTGCTTCTGGACCTCAGCGTGTAGGCTGTCCCTCTGTTTCTTTGACATACGTCCGAATTTGACCGCTTAACACAAAGGTAAGACCAGGAAGGTTAGCACAATTCGGAACTTGTGCAGAGTCCCAGCACTCAGGCTGGGCCTCAGTTTCACCTCGGATTTGTCACCCGCTCCCTTCCCTCCCGATTTGAAACATCGAAAATTGGAGTAGGCCATTCGAATGCACGACCATTCAGTGGGATCGGAGCTGACTCTGTTCCTGTTTTGATCCCTTTGCCCTCAGGATCTCTATCCAACTCCTTGTTGGAAACATCCCATGTTCCGATCCCAACTGCTTTCTGGAGGGAAAATCCCACAGGCTCCCTTACCCTCTGGGTGAAGACATTTGGAGCAGCAGGGGTGTAGGGAGTGAGTGTGTGTGTGTGTGTGTGTGTGTAGTGTGCACATTCCCACCCCGTGTCTGCGTGGGTGTCCTCTGGGTGAAGACATTTGGAGCAGCAGGGGTGTAGGGAGTGACAGTGTGTGTGTGTGTGTATAGTGTGCACATTCCCACCCTGTGTCTGCGTGGGTGTCCTCTGGGTGTTCCGGTTTCCTCCCACAATCTGAAGATGGGCAGGTGAAGGTGAATTGGCCGTGCTAAATTGCATGTACTGTCGGTTAGCTGGATGAGTCAGGGGCAAATATTGGGTCGAAAAAGGAGGGTTAGTATGGACTTGTTGGGCTGAAAGGCCTGATTCCACACTGTAGGGATTGTATCCTGTTTCTCCTCATCTCAGACCTACTTCATCCCCTTTGGGCTGTGACCCCCTAGTTCTCTACCCCTCCTGGTTCATTGGGAACATCCTTACCCTCTTGTCTGGTCCTGATTTGGGGGAGGGGGTGAAATCTCATAAAACACTTTCCTTTGAACTCCCCGGTGAATATAATCCCAACTGATCTGGTCTCTCGTTCTGCCATCCCAGGACTCCCTTCCTTCTATAGGAATGGAACTGGTCCTGGACTGGCTGTGCTCGCCTTATCTTGGCAGAGACATACAGCAGGGAAGCAGATTCGTCAGTCCAACCAGTCCCGCAACATGAACTACCACCCTCTAACCGATTCCTCCCCCCCCACGCCCCCACACTGCGCTCACCATCCCGGGACATGCCCAGCTCAAGGCACTTGTGCAACCGGCAATGCTGGCATCGGTTACGGCTGGTACGGTCAATGGGGCAGTTCCGCTGGCGGGAGCAGGTGTAGGTGATGCTGTTCTGTTGGCTTCTCCTGAAGAAACCCTGAGGTTAAAACAAAAAGAAAATGAGAGAGAGAGAGAGAGAGAGAAATAAGAATCACGTTGGGTGGGCCAGAGATGTATTTTTTCTCACTGGTCAGGAGAGGTTTCAGCCGCCTCTGACCTGCCCTGGACCATGCGACAATCTCTCAACAATGGCAGCTGCACTACCCACAATCCTCTGCCCTCCTGCAACCACTCTATCCCTCACACGGTGACGACCAGTGTGTGTACTTGGTCCACTGTGGGGAGTCAGTAGCCTAATGGGCTCGTAAGACCTACTCCCTTCCTCCCCCCCCCACACCACCAGTGGGGAAACACGGGTTCGAATCCTAACAAGGCCCGAGGTGGAGTTTAAATTCAGCGACTATGAGATTGTGATTTTTTAAAAAAACCATGGAGGGGAGGTTAATTTCGGGGAGAGGGAAATCTGCTGTCCTTACCCTGTCTGGGTCTACACGTAACTCCAGACCCCCACAGTCATGGGGCGGACCCTTGAATGCCCTCTGAAATTGGTTCTGAGCAGGGCACCCAGTTCAAGGGGTAATTAGGAATGGGGCAACAGATACTGGGCCCTGTCAGTGGTGTCCCTGGTCCCTTGAAAGAATAAGGGGCTAGAACAAAGACTCTACACCGTGTGGTGAAACGAATCAATCAACTCTCTCCACTCCCCCCCAAATCACACTCCCACCTGGACACGGACAGAGAGAGGTTTAGTTCCATCCAGAGTGTTGGAGGTAGTGAACGTACAGCTCATAGGCAGCGTTACCTTGCACCCTTCACAAGTTATGACTCCATAATGGATCCCGGAAGATTTGTCTCCGCAGATTTTACACGGAATGATTTCGATCTGAGCTGCAGCAGAGAGGAAAGGAATTTCAGTGAAGGCAATTCATATCAGTCTGTGTGTGTGTGTGTCCATTAAAGTGTGTGTGTGTGTGTTCATTAGTGTGTTTGCCCCGTGTGTGTGTGTGCGCGTGTGTGTCCATTAAAGTGTGTGTTTGCATCCATTAGTGTGTTTGCCCCATGTGCGTGTGCGTGTGTGTGTGTACATTAGTGTGTTTGCCCCGTGTGTGTGTGTTTGCGTCCATTAGTGTGCTTGCCCCGTGTGTGTGTGTGCGTGTGTGTGTGTGTACATTAGTGTGTTTGCCCTGTGTGTGTGTGTGTCCATTAGTGTGTTTGCCCCGTTTGTGTGTGTGTGTGTGTCCATTAGTGTGTTTGCCCCGTGTGTGTGCGTGTGTGTTAGCCTGTCTGTGTGTGTGTGAGCCTGTCCATGTGTGTGTGTTAGCCTGACTGTGTGTGTGTATGTGAGCCTGTCCATGTGTGTGTGTTAGCCTGACTGTGTGTGTGTATGTGAGCCTGTCCGTGTGTGTTTGTTAGCCTGTCCGTGTGGGTGAGCCTGTCCATGTGTGTGTTAGTCTGTCCACGTGTGTGTTAGCCTGACTGTGTGTGTGTGTGTTAGCCTGTGTGTGTGTGAGCTTGTCCGTGTGTGTGTGTGTGTGTTAGCCTGACTGTGGGTGTTAGCCTGACTGTGTGTGTGTGTGTTAGCCTGACTCTGTGTGTGTGTTAGCCTGACTGTGTGTGTGTGTGTGCGTGTGTGTGTTAGCCTGACTCTGTGTGTGTGTGTTAGCCGGACTGTGTGTGTGTGTGTGTGTGTTAGCCGGACTGTGTGTGTGTTAGCCTGACTCTGTGTGTGTGTGTGTTAGCCTGACTGTGTGTGTGTTAGCCGGACTGTGTGTGTGTGTGTTTGTGTGTGTGTTAGCCGGACTGTGTGTGTGTGTTAGCCTGACTCTGTGCGCGTGTGTGTGTGTGCGTGCGTGCATTAGCCTGACTGTGTGTGAGTGTGTGTGTGAGTGTGCGTGTTAACCTGACTGTGTGTGAGCCAGTGCATCTGCTCATCTGAGTCTGTGTGCGTGAGAGACAATGTGTGGTTCTGTGTGTGTGTGTTTGTGTGTGTGTGTGCGCGCGCACGCGTGTGTCTTTGCATCTGCCCCATTGTGGGCATCACCGTTTGCCCAGTCCTGTGACTCCCTCCCTCAGCATCTCAGCCTCAGGCTGTAAAGCAGGAGGAGACCGGACAGCCCTCACTCCAACCTGCTCCTCACTCAATGAAGGCAAATTGGCATCTGTGACCCTGCTGTAACCAGACTTGGCCACATGGAGGCAGTGCAAGCTCTTAGGTATTGGCAGAGTGAGGACCCATTATTTCAAAGGATCATTCCAAGCACATACACCCTGCTATTCCCCGCACAATGGGGCTCCCAGGAAATAACTCACTGCATCTTCACTCTAGAACGTCCATCTCCCTCTTTCTCTGGAATCTGTATAGAATATTGGCAGTTCAAGCCTCAGCAAATCATCCTGGATGACACTCACTGAAGGTCAGTGCTGAGGGAGCAGGCACTGTCAGAGGGTCAGTGCTGAGGGAGCGGGCACTGTCAGAGGGTCAGTGCGGAGGGAGCGGGCACTGTCAGAGGGTCAGTGCTGAGGGAGCGGGCACTATCAGAGGGTCAGTGCGGAGGGAGCGGGCACTGTCAGAGGGTCAGTGCTGAGGGAGCGGGCACTGTCAGAGGGTCAGTGCGGAGGGAGCGGGCACTGTCAGAGGGTCAGTGCTGAGGGAGCGGGCACTGTCAGAGGGTCAGTGCGGAGGGAGCGGGCACTGTGGGAGGGTCAGTGCTGACGGAGTGGACGCTGTCAGAGGGTCAGTGCTGAGGGAGCGGGCACTGTTGGAGAGTCAGTGCTGAGGGAGTGGGCGCTGTCGGAGGGTCAGTGCTGAGGGAGCAGGTGCTGTCGGAGGCTTAGTGCTGAGGGAGCGGGCGCTGTGAGAGGGTCAGTGCTGAGGGAGCAGGCGCTGTGGGAGGGTCAGTGCTGAGGTAGCGGGCGCTGTGGGAGGGTCAGCGCTGAGGGAGCGGGCGCTGTGGGAGGGTCAGTGCTGAGGGAGCGGGCACTGTAGGAGGGTCAGCGCTGAGGGAGTGGGTGCTGTGGGAGGGTCAGTGCTGAGGGAGCGGGCACTGTAGGAGGGTCAGCGCTGAGGGAGCGGGTGCTGTTGGAGGGTCAGCACTGAGGGAGCGGGCACTGTAGGAGGGTCAGCGCTGAGGGAGCGGGTGCTGTTGGAGGGTCAGCACTGAGGGACCGGGCACTGTAGGAGGGTCAGCGCTGAGAGAGCGGACACTCCATAATCACTCCCTCTCCACACCATCCCAGCTACAGAGTAAAGCTTCCTCTACACTGTCCCCCTATCAAACACTCCCAGGGCAGGGACAGCATGGGGTTAGATACAGAGTAAAGCTCCCTCTACACTGTCCCCCATCAAACACTCCCAGGACAGGGACAGCACGGGGTTAGATACAGAGTAAAGCTCCCTCTACACTATCCCCCCACCAAACACTCCCAGGACACGGACAGCACGGGGTTAGATACAGAGTAAAGCTTCCTCTAAAAAAGTCTCACCACTGAACACTGCCAGGACAGGGGAAAATATGATGTCTGATACAGAATAAAGCTCTCTCTACAGTATCCCCGATCAAACACTCCCACGTCCTGTCAAAGCACCTTACAAACTTCTGTCCTCTACCCCCCTGAGAGGATGAGGGCAGCAGATATAGGGGGAACACTGGCCCCTTGCAAGTTCCCCTCCCCCATACCATCCTGTCTTGGAAATATATGATGGGGCACCATATCCCTACCTCACACAGAGGCTCACCCCCACCTTCGCAAGGGCCAATTAGGTACAGGTGATAAATGCTGGGCCCCACCCAGTGATGCCCGCATTGGTAATAATGTCCAGGTTACGGTTGGCATCTTTAGTGTGTCCTCTTGTCACATAACCCCTGACTGAAATCATCGTCTGCTCCCTGTTAGATTGTTGCAAAAGTGTGACGTTTGCTTGAGATTGGAACAGAATTTCAGACACTGCTATAGGAAGGAGGTTGTGAAACTTGAAAGGGCTCAGAAAAGATTTACAAGGAGGTCGGAGGGTTTGAGCTACAGGGAGAGGCTGAACAGCCCGGGGCTGCTTTCCCTGGTGAACTTCTCGAGGTTTATAAAATCATGAGGGGCACAGATAGGATAAATAGACAAGGTCTTTTCCCCAGGGTGGGGGAGTCCAGAACTAGAGGGGCATAGGTTTAGGGTGAGAGGGGAAAGGGACCCGAGGGGCAACTTTTTCACACAGAGGGTGGTACGTCTATGGAACGAGCTGCCAGAAGAAGTGGTGGAGGCTGGTACAATATTCCAAAGGCATCTGGATGGGGATATGAACAGGAAGGGTTTAGAGGGATATGGGCCAAATGGTGGCAAATGGGACTGGATTAGGTTGGGATATCTGGTCAGCATGGACGAGTTGGACCGAAGGGTCTGTTTCCATGCTGTGTGAAGCTATGACTGAAAAGTGCACAGTGATCGAGAACTCATCCCTTTGGGGACTCAGTGTCGGCTTCAGATTTCAAGCTGTTATAAAACAGGATGGTTGTGCCTTTTTTGACTCAGGGTCTGTCGCGACGGGCAACGACTCCAGATCCCATGGCTTCTGGAAGCATGTTCTCAGCTCTGGGTCTGTCTGTGCCCCACATAGTGGGGGGGAAGCAGAGAGTTGCTGTGGGGTGGGGCGAGGAGCATGGGTTTCAAAATATGTCAATAATCCAGCCACAGGGCTCTGAATTACTCACTCGAGCTGAGAGTCTCGCTGCTTGGAAAACACCCCCACTGACTGCTCCCCACGGCCGTGCTGCCAGTAAGTGGCACTGTCTTCTGTCTGAGCTGTTTCTCACCCCTTGGTGAGGGGCACGGGGGGGGGGGGGATGCTTAAATCAATGGAGCCAGTAAGCTACAGGGTGTGACTGCAGGTTCGAATCTCACAGTGTCAGAGGGTGTGACACAGTTTAATAAGAATCTGGATTTAGGCATCGTGTGAAAGGGATAATCCACAACGGGGCCAGGCAATCTGCCGTCTTGACTCGGTACGGGCCTCCACGTGGCTCCAGGTGCCCACCGCGATGGGGTTCGCTCTGAGGGGCCCTCTGGGGAATTAGGGATGGGGTAATAAATGCCAGTTCACTTCCATTCTCGCAAAGTACCTTACTGCCCTTTGGAGGCGCTGGGGGAGGGTCAGTGCCGAGGGAGTGGGCACTATCGGAGGGTCAGTGCTGAGGGAGTGGGTGCTGTCGGAGGGTCAGTGCCGAAGGAGTGGGCGCTGTGGGAGGGTCAGTGCTGAGGGAGTGGGTGCTGTGGGAGGGTCAGTGCTGAGGGAGTGGGTGCTGTGGGAGGGTCAGGGCTGAGGGAGTGGGCGCTGTGGGAGGGTCAGTGATGAGGGAGCGGGCGCTGTCGGAGGGTCAGTGCTGAGGGACTGGGCGCTGTGGGAGGGTCAGTGCTGAGGGAGTGGGCGCTGTGGGAGGGTCAGTGCTGAGGGAGCGGGCGCTGTGGGAGGGTCAGTGCTGAGGGAGCGGGCGCCGTGGGAGGGTCAGTGCTGAGGCAGCGGGCGCTGTCGGAGGGTCAGTGCTGAGGGAGCGGGCGCTGTGGGAGGGTCAGTGCTGAGAGAGTGGGTGCTGTCGGAGGGTCAGTGCTGAGGGAGTGGGCGCTGTGGGAGGGTCAGTGCTGAGGGAGCGGGTGCTGTCGGAGGGTCAGTGCTGAGGGGGTGGGTGCTGTCGGAGAGTCAGTGCTGAGGGAGTGGGCGCTGTGGGAGGGTCAGTGCTGAGGGAGTGGGTGCTGTGGGAGGGTCAGTGCTGAGGGAGCGGGTGCTGTGGGAGGGTCAGTGCTGAGGGAGTGGGCGCTGTGGGAGGGTCAGTGATGAGGGAGCGGGTGCTGTGGGAGGGTCAGTGCTGAGGGAGTGGGCGCTGTGGGAGGGTCAGTGCTGAGGGAGCGGGCGCTGTTGGAGGGTCAGCGCTGAGGGAGCGGGCGCTGTGGGAGGGTCAGTGCTGTTGTGGGACATTGTTAATCAAGGTGGAGAAAGACGCGGGGTGAGATAAGGAGAGATGGTGGGGAGGGTGAGAGAGAGAGAGAGAGCGAGAGAGGGCAGAGGTCGTTTTAAATTCATTAATGAGACCGTCGCCTTTTGGAGGCGCTGTGGGAGGGTCAGTGCTGAGGGAGTGGGCGCTGTGGGAGGGTCAGTGCTGAGGGAGCGGGCGCTGTGGGAGGGTCAGTGCTGAGGGAGTGGGTGCTGTGGGAGGGTCAGTGCTGAGGGAGCGGGCACTGTGGGAGGGTCAGTGCTGAGGGAGCGGGTGCTGTGGGAGGGTCAGTGCTGAGGGAGCGGGTGCTGTGGGAGGGTCAGTGCTGAGGGAGCGGGTGCTGTGGGAGGGTCAGTGCTGAGGGAGCGGGTGCTGTGGGAGGGTCAGTGCTGAGGGAGCGGGCACTGTGGGAGGGTCAGTGCTGAGGGAGCGGGTGCTGTGGGAGGGTCAGTGCTGAGGGAGCGGGCGCTGTGGGAGGGTCAGTGCTGAGGGAGTGGGCGCTGTCGGAGGGTCATTGCTGAGGGAGCGGGCGCTGTGGGAGGGTCATTGCTGAGGGAGCGGGTGCTGTGGGAGGGTCAGCGCTGAGGGAGCGGGTGCTGTGGGAGGGTCAGTGCTGAGGGGGTGGGTGCTGTGGGAGGGTCAGTGCTGAGGGAGTGGGCGCTGTGGGAGGGTAAGCGCTGAGGGAGTGGGTGCTGTGGGAGGGTAAGCGCTGAGGGGGTGGGTGCTGTGAGAGGGTCAGTGCTGAGGGAGTGGGTGCTGTCGGAGAGTCAGCGCTGAGGGAGTGGGTGCTGTGGGAGGGTAAGCACTGAGGGAGTGGGTGCTGTGGCAGGGTAAGCGCTGAGGGGGTGGGTGCTGTGAGAGGGTCAGTGCTGAGGGAGTGGGTGCTGTGGGAGGGTCAGTGCTGAGGGAGTGGGTGCTGTGGGAGGGTAAGCGCTGAGGGAGTGGGTGCTGTTGCAGGGTAAGCGCTGAGGGGGTGGGTGCTGTGAGAGGGTCAGTGCTGAGGGAGTGGGTGCTGTGGGAGGGTAAGCGCTGAGGGAGTGGGTGCTGTGGGAGGGTAAGCGCTGAGGGGGTGGGTGCTGTGAGAGGGTCAGTGCTGAGGGAGTGGGTGCTGTGGGAGGGTCAGTGCTGAGGGAGTGGGCGCTGTGGGAGGGTCAGTGCTGAGGGGGTGGGTGCTGTGGGAGGGTCAGTGCTGAGGGAGTGGGCACTGTCGGAGGGTCAGTGCTGAGGGAGTGGGTGCTGTGGGAGGGTCAGTGCTGAGGGAGCGGGCACTGTGGGAGGGTCAGCGCTGAGGGAGAGGGTGCTGTTGGAGGGTCAGCTGTGAGAGAGTGGGCACTGTTGGAGGGTCAGTGCTGAGGGAGCGGGCACTGTTGGAGGGTCAGCGCTGAGGGAGCAGGTGCTGTCAGAGGGTCAGCGTTGAGGGAGCGGGTGCTGTTGGTGGGTCAGCGCTGAGGGAGCGGGTGCTGTGGGAGGGTCAGTGCTGAGGGGGAGGGCGCTGTCGGAGGGTCAGTGCTGAGGGAGCGGGTGCTATTGGAGGGTCAGCGCTGAGGGAGCGGGCGCTGTTGGAGAGTCAGCGCTGAGGGAGCGGGTGCTGTCGGAGGGTCAGTGCTGAGGGAGCGGGTGCTGTTGGAGGGTCAGCTGTGAGAGAGTGGGCACTGTTGGAGGGTCAGTGCTGAGGGAGCGGGCACTGTGGGAGGGTCAGTGCTGAGGGAGCGGGCGCTGTTGGAGGGTCGGCGCTGAGGGAGCGGGCACTGTGGGAGGGTCAGTGCTGAGGGAGCGGGTGCTGTCAGAGGGTCAGCGTTGAGGGAGCGGGTGCTGTGGGAGGGTCAGTGCTGAGGGAGCGGGTGCTGTGGGAGGGTCAGTGCTGAGGGAGCGGGCACTGTGGGAGGGTCAGTGCTGAGGGAGCGGGCGCTGTTGGAGGGTCGGCGCTGAGGGAGCGGGCACTGTGGGAGGGTCAGTGCTGAGGGAGCGGGTGCTGTCAGAGGGTCAGCGTTGAGGGAGCGGGTGCTGTGGGAGGGTCAGTGCTGAGGGAGCGGGTGCTGTGGGAGGGTCAGTGCTGAGGGAGCGGGCACTGTGGGAGGGTCAGTGCTGAGGGAGCGGGTGCTGTCAGAGGGTCAGCGTTGAGGGAGCGGGTGCTGTGGGAGGGTCAGTGCTGAGGGAGAGGGCGCTGTCGGAGGGTCAGTGCTGAGGGAGCGGGTGCTGTTGGAGGGTCAGCGTTGAGGGAGCGGGTGCTGTGGGAGGGTCAGTGCTGAGGGAGAGGGCGCTGTGGGAGGGTCAGTGCTGAGGGAGCGGGTGCTGTCAGAGGGTCAGCGTTGAGGGAGCGGGTGCTGTGGGAGGGTCAGTGCTGAGGGAGAGGGCGCTGTGGGAGGGTCAGTGCTGAGGGAGCAGGCGCTGTTGGAGAGTCAGCGCTGAGGGAGCGGGTGCTGTGGGAGGGTCAGTGCTGAGGGAGCGGGTGCTTTTGGAGGGTCAGCTGTGAGAGAGTGGGCACTGTTGGTGGGTCAGCGCTGAGGGAACGGGCGCTGTCGGAGGGTCAGCGCTGAGGGAGCGGGTGCTGTGGGAGGGTCAGTGCTGAGGGAGCGGGTGCTGTGGGAGGGTCAGCGCTGAGGGAGTGGGCGCTGTGGGAGGGTCAGTGCTGAGGGAGCGGGCGCTGTCAGAGGGTCAGCGTTGAGGGAACGGGTGCTGTGGGAGGGTCAGCGCTGAGGGAGCGGGTGCTGTCGGAGGGTCAGCGCTGAGGGAGCGGGTGCTGTCGCAGGGTCAGCGCTGAGGGAGCGGGTGCTGTTGGAGGGTCAGCGCTGAGGGAGCGGGTGCTGTGGGAGGGTCAGTGCTGAGGGAGAGGGCGCTGTGGGAGGGTCAGTGCTGAGGGAGCGGGTGCTGTCAGAGGGTCAGCGTTGAGGGAGCGGGTGCTGTGGGAGGGTCAGTGCTGAGGGAGAGGGCGCTGTGGGAGGGTCAGTGCTGAGGGAGCGGGCGCTGTTGGAGAGTCAGCGCTGAGGGAGCGGGTGCTGTGGGAGGGTCAGTGCTGAGGGAGCGGGTGCTTTTGGAGGGTCAGCTGTGAGAGAGTGGGCACTGTTGGTGGGTCAGCGCTGAGGGAACGGGCGCTGTCGGAGGGTCAGCGCTGAGGGAGCGGGTGCTGTGGGAGGGTCAGTGCTGAGGGAGCGGGTGCTGTGGGAGGGTCAGCGCTGAGGGAGTGGGCGCTGTGGGAGGGTCAGTGCTGAGGGAGCGGGCGCTGTCAGAGGGTCAGCGTTGAGGGAACGGGTGCTGTGGGAGGGTCAGCGCTGAGGGAGCGGGTGCTGTCGGAGGGTCAGCGCTGAGGGAGCGGGTGCTGTTGGAGGGTCAGCGCTGAGGGAGCGGGTGCTGTTGGAGGGTCAGCGCTGAGGGAGCGGGTGCTGTCAGAGGGTCAGTGCTGAGGGAGCGGGTGCTGTCGGAGGGTCAGCGCTGAGGGAGCGGGTGCTGTCGGAGGGTCAGCGCTGAGGGAGCGGGTGCTGTCGGAGGGTCAGCGCTGAGGGAGCGGGTGCTGTCGGAGGGTCAGCGCTGAGGGAGCGGGTGCTGTCGGAGGGTCAGCGCTGAGGGAGCGGGTGCTGTCGGAGGGTCAGCGCTGAGGGAGCGGGTGCTGTCGGTGGGTCAGCGCTGAGGGAGCGGGTGCTGTTGGAGGGTCAGCGCTGAGGGAATGGGTTCTGTCGGAGGGTCAGTGCTGAGGGAGCGGGTGCTGTCGGAAGGTCAGCGCTGAGGGAGCGGGTGCTGTTGGAGGGTCAGCGCTGAGGGAATGGGTTCTGTCGGAGGGTCAGTGCTGAGGGAGCGGGTGCTGTTGGAGGGTCAGCGCTGAGGGAGCGGGTGCTGTTGGAGGGCCAGCGCTGAGGGAATGGGTTCTGTCGGAGGGTCAGTGCTGAGGGAGCGGGTGCTGTCGGAAGGTCAGCGCTGAGGGAGCGGGTGCTGTTGGAGGGTCAGCGCTGAGGGAATGGGTTCTGTCGGAGGGTCAGTGCTGAGGGAGCGGGTGCTGTTGGAGGGTCAGCGCTGAGGGAGCGGGTGCTGTTGGAGGGTCAGTGCTGAGGGAATGGGTTCTGTCGGAGGGTCAGTGCTGAGGGAGCGGGCGCTGTGGGAGGGTCAGCGCTGAGGGTGTGGGTGCTGTGGGAGGGTCAGCGCTGAGGGTGTGGGTGCTGTTGGAGGGTCAGCGCTGTTGTGGGACATTGTTAATCAAGGTGGAGAAAGACGCGGGGTGAGATAAGGAGAGATGGTGGGGAGGATGAGAGAGAGAGAGGGCAGAGGTCGTTTTAAATTCATAACGTGACCGTCGCTGGCTGGGCAAGCATTTATTATCCGTCCCTCGTTGCCCTTGTGAAGAGGGTGGTAAGCTGCCTTCTTAAACCACTGCAGCCCAGAGACAATAATATTCATCAATAATGCCATTAGAGAGGGATTCCCAGTGTATTGACCTGAACGAACAGGCGATACATTCAGGATGCTGAGGGGCTCAGAGGGGAACTTGCAGGGGGTGGTGTTCCCATGTATCTGCTGCCCCTTGTCCTTCGAGATAGAATTGGTCGTGGGTTTGGAACATGCTGTCAGAAGATCCTTTGTAAATGTCTGTATTGTGGATGGTACACCCTGCTGCTACTGAGCGTCAGTGTCGAGAGATACACTAGAGACAGAGTGAGAGATCAAGAGAATACAGAGAAAGAGAGAGATAAGACACTACTGAGCGAACGATAAGACAGAAACGAAAGTACAATCACTTATCTGGCAGGGAGCAGAAGGGAAATCAGAGGGGAATTTGCACACACACTCTTACTAGAGTTTTGCATATATTTGAATAATACAGAGTTTATTTGACCAGTGAGAAAGGTAAGTATTACCTGACCATATTCAGCGGTCTATGAAGGCAAAGGATTTATTGACAGGGGTCTTTCTCTCACACGCACCCCCCACACACACTGACTCTCACTGGGGTACAGTCCCACACACACAAATTGACTCTCACTGGGGTACAGTCCCACACACACACACTGACTCTCACTGGGATACAGTATCACAAACACACTGGCTCTCACTAGGGTACAGTCCCACACACATGCACACTGACTCTCACTGGGGTACAGTCCCACACACACACTGACTCACACTGGGGGACAGTCTCACACACACACTGACTCTCACTGGGGTACAGTATCACAAACACACTGGCTCTCACTAGGGTACAGTCTCACACACACACACTGACTCTCACTGGGGTACAGTATCACAAACACACTGGCTCTCACTAGGGTACAGTCCCACACACATGCACACTGACTCTCACTGGGGTACAGTCCCACACACACACTGACTCACACTGGGGTACAGTCCCACACACACACTGACTCACACTGGGGGACAGTCTCACACACACACTGACTCTCACTAGGGTACAGTATCACAAACACACTGACTCTCACTGGGGTACAGTCCCACACACACACACTGACTCTCACTGGGGTACAGTCCCACATACACACTGACTCTCACTAGGGTACAGTATCACAAACACACTGACTCTCACTGGGGTACAGTCCCACACACACACACTGACTCTCACTGAGGTACAGTCCCACACACACACACACTGACTCTCACTGGGGTACAGTATCACAAACACACTGACTCTCACTAGGGTACAATCCCACACAAACACACTGACTCTCATTAGGGTACAATCCCACACACACACACTGACTCTCACTAGGGTACAATCCCACACAAACACACTGACTCTCACTAGGGTACAATCCCACACACACACACTGACTCTCATTAGGGTACAATCCCACACACACACACTGACTCTCACTAGGGTACAATCCCACACAAACACACTGACTCTCACTAGGGTACAATCCCACACACACACACTGACTCTCACTAGGGTACAATCCCACACACACACACTGACTCTCACTGGGGTACAGTATCACAAACACACTGGCTCTCACTAGGGTACAGTATCACAAACACACTGACTCTCACTAGGGTACAATCCCACACACAAACACTGACTCTCACTGGGGTACAGTATCGCAAACACACTGGCTCTCACTAGGGTACAATCCCACACACACACACTGACTCTCACTGGGGTACAGTATCACAAACACACTGGCTCTCACTAGGGTACAGTATCACAAACACACTGACTCTCACTAGGGTACAATCCCACACACACACACTGACTCTCACTGGGGTACAGTATCGCAAACACACTGGCTCTCACTAGGGTACAATCCCACACACACACACTGACTCTCACTGGGGTACAGTATCACAAACACACTGGCTCTCACTAGGGTACAGTCCCACACACACACTGACTCTCACTGGGGTACAGTCCCACACACACACTGACTCTCACTGGGGTACAGTCCCACACACACACACACACTGACTCTCACCCGGGTCTCTCAGTGGGAGAGGGGGATAGGAGGAGGTTTACATATGGAGAAAGAGAGAGAGAGAGTCATTGTGACAGAAGGAAGGACAGAGTGAATGAGAGAGAAAGAGCTGAGAGAGAGAGAGGGGAGATGGGGAAAACATCAGGGGGGAGACAAATTCATGGACGACGGGAGGGAAATTGACAGAGCGAGGGAGTGACTGAGAAAGGGAAAGGGGGCAGACAGATGGAGGACAGGGACGGTAAAGGAATAAGGCAGAAACTGGAAAGAGAGAGAGAGAGGGAGAGAAACAGTACATGGGAGGGAGAGAGAGAAGGAGGGGCATGGATGGAAGGAGGGATGGAGCTGGAGAGAGATAAGGAAGGAATGAGAGAAGAGGGAGAGAGATAGGAGATGAAAACGAAATGGAAGCAGTCAGAGGGAGAGAGAGAGATGGAGGAAGCGAGAGAGAGAGGTGCGCAGGGTTCGGGGTGGAAGCGAGTTGTTGAGTGGAGGCTGCTTTCTGAAGGACTGCTTCGACTTCCGCCGTTTCACTGATTCTTGCTGCAATGCCTCGGTTTTTTGGTTAACACGTCTGACCCCGGAGGATGCCACGGAAGTCTCAGCTTCTCAGTAATTGTTCGAGAGGTGACCCACATAAACCAGACAGACAAGTGCTGACTACAGGCACCTAGTTCAGACAGCACCGTCCCCGGCAAGCAGAGCCGCGGAATATCACCCGGGGAAGAGAGGGCAGGTAAAGAGAGGGAGAGAAATGTAGAAAATAAGAGGGGGAGGGAGGACATTCAGCCCCTCGATACATCCAATACTATCCCGGCTGATCATCCAACTCAGTCCCCTTTCGGTCTCTATCCAACTCTTCCTTGAGAATCTCACCCCGACCGCTTCTGGTTAGAGTTTTAAAGGTTTCTATGAGGATTTCCCCCATCCCTTGTTCGTCTAAACTCCCAGTGAATATAAGCTTAATCGATCCATTCTCTCTCTGTGTGAAGGGGGTAAGCGAGAGAGGGACAGAGGTGTGCAACTTGACTGTAAGGTTCCACCTCCTGGGCATTTCCCCCCTCCCCCCTTCACCCCTCTCTCCCTCCCTTTCTCCCCTGCTTCTGTTCGTCTATGATTGGGAACCACACACACACACACAGATAACATATACAGACCTACACACACATAGGCAGACAGACAGACACACACACACACAAAGACAAACACACACACACAGATACATACATACATATGCATAGAGACATACACACACACATATGCAGACAGACACACACACACACAGATACATACACACACATGTAGGCAGATTGACACACAGATACACACACACACAGATACATACATATATACGCACACAGATACACACAGACAAACACACATATACACAGATACACACACACGTAGGCAGACAGACACACACAGGTATACACACACACACAGATACATACATACATAAGCACACAGATACACACAGACAAACACACATATACACAGATACACACACACGTAGGCAGACAGACACACACAGGTATACACACACACACACACGTAGGCAGACAGACAGACACACACACATACACACACAACCAGGAGACAGACACACACAGGTATATACACACACACACATACACACACGTAGGCTGACAGACACACACAGATATACACACATACACACACACACGTAGGCAGGCAGACACATACACACACAAACAGGAGACAGACACACACATAGGCAGACAGACACACACACACACATAGGCAGACAGACAGACACAGATACACACACTAGGCAGGCAGACACAATCACAAACACACACACACGCACATACATGTATCTACCCACAGGTACACGCAGATATAGACAAACACACACAGGCTCAAACAGGCAGATAGACACACATATACATACTGACACACACAGGCAAAGAGACACATACACACACTGACACAAACAGGTGGACAGACACACATAATGATATAAACACATACTGACACACATATCCACACACTGACAAGA
Organism: Chiloscyllium plagiosum; assembly: GCF_037043375.1. NCBI lineage: Eukaryota > Metazoa > Chordata > Chondrichthyes > Orectolobiformes > Hemiscylliidae > Chiloscyllium > Chiloscyllium plagiosum. Next base: position 55,214,083 of record NW_028270188.1, read on the forward strand.
CACACCAAGGCACATTTGCAGACACATATACACACATAGAGAAGGTCACACACAGACTAAAACAGGCATACACACACACAGTGAAAATCACACACAGACTAAAACAAGGCAGGCAGATACATATACACACACACACACACACACACAGTGCTGATCTACACCCAAGTTGACAAAGTGACTTAGCGAGAGGTGCCTGTAACATCACAAAATAACAGCCACTTCTCCACCACCTCACACAGGGCTCTCAGATGCCAGTTACCCACCCAGTGCCAGCTGGGAGGATCTTGTGGGCCCATGAGGAGGGCAGTTTGGGAATTCCAACCGCCCCCCCCTCCAACCCCAATCTGACCGGTCAGGGGTCGTTCAGATGATAGGTCGGGGATTCAGTGACTGTGTACATCCAGGTGAAAGGTCAGGGTCAACAACCACATACCCACTATTCTCTCGCCCCATTTCATCCCATCTTCCCATTTCCCTCCCCCTCCTGCTTTGTCTCTCTCTCTCTCTCTCACACACACGCACACACGCTGCACCATCTCCCACCCCTTTCTGTTTCTTATTCCCCATCCCCTCCCTTTCTCTCCCACCCCCCACTGTCTCTTTAACTCTACTCCCATCTTCCTCTGTGTCTGCCTCCATCCTCTCTCTCTCTCTCTCTCTCTGTATCCTCCCACCCCCACTAACTACCCTCTGTCTTGATCATACCATTTCCCTCCTTCTCTCTCTCTCTCTCTCCAGCCCAGGCCATCTCCCCTTCACCCTCTCCTGCTGTCTCTCCACATCCACCCCTCCCCATCTTCCTCTATCTATCTCCATAACCCCCTCACACTCTCTTACCCGTTCCCCTCTCTCGCTCCCCCATTTCTCTCTGTCTCCCCCAATTCCCTCTCTCTCTCTTCCCCAACTTCTTCTATCAACTCCCCATCTCCCCCCCTCTCTCTCTCTCTCTCTCTCCCCTCATCTCTCCCCATCTCTCTCAGTTCTCCCCATCTCCCCCCTCTCTCCCCTCATCTCCCCCCCATCTCCCCCTCTCTCTCTCTCTCCCCTCATCTCTTCCGCACCTCTCTCAGTTCCCCCCATCTCCCTCTCTCTATCTCTCCCCCCCTTTCTCCTCATCCTCCTCTCTGTTCCCCATATTCCTCTCTCTCCCTCTCACACACACACACACACTCTCACCATCTCTCTCTCTCCCTACATCCCACTTTATCCATCTCCCTCTCTCCCGCCTCTGTCTCCCTCATTCCTCTGTTCTCCCCCCGTTCGCATCTTCCCATCCCACCAATTCTGTCCTCTATTTTCCATGCCCATTTCTCTGTCTCTCTCTCCCCTATCAGCCTCTGTTTTCCACCTCTCCCCAAGCCCACACAGTCTCTCCCCCTTCTCTCTCTCTGCTTCTCTCCCCTCTCCCTCTCCCAGAGGTTAACAGGTCTGACTACAGAGCTCTACATTCAATGTCATAGAGTCATCCAGCACGGAAACAGACCCTTCGGTCCAACTCGTCCGTGCTGTACACAATCCCAGACAAAACTAATCCCACCTGCCTGCTCCTGGCCCATATCCCTCCAAACCTATTTCCTATTCATCTACTTATCCAAATGCCCCTCGTGATTTTATAGACCTCGGTAAGGTCTCCTACACTCCCAGTGAAAAAAACTCCCATTCTATTTTGGCCTTTCTTTATAACTCAAGCCTTCCATCCTGGTAAATCTCTCCTGAACCCTCTCCAGTCCTTCCTGTAACAGGACGATGAGAGCTGGACACAGTACTCCAGACGAAGCCTCACCAAGGTCCTGTACAACCCCAAGATGACGTCCCCAACTCCTGTACTCAAAGATCTGAGCGAGAAAGGCAAGCGTGCTAAACGCCTTCTTAACCACCTTGTCTATCTGTGACGCAAACTTCAAAGAATTATGTCCCTGAACCCCTCGGTCTCTCTGTTTGATAACACTACCTAGGGCCCTATCATTAATTGTATAAGTCATGCCCCTGTTTGTCTTACTAAAGTATAAACTCTCATATTTATCCAAATTGAACTCCATCGACCACTCCTCAGCCCTTTGACCCAGTTGATTGAGATCCCTTCGTAATCTTCAGTAATCTTCTTCACTGTCCCCAGTACCAGAAATTTTGGCGTCAGCTACAATCCTACCAACCACCTCACCCACCCCACCTCAAGAACAAACTGCGTTTATATAGCACCTTTAACACAGTAGAATATCCCTCGCAAGAGCGATTTATCAGACAACAGAGAAACAACGGCAGACAGGATTGGGGAGCAGATTTGAGACTTTAGGCCGAGTGAATAATATGGAAATTCTTTCAGTCCAGCCTTCCACAGTCGAACAGCCTACTTTTTATTTCTCCCTCCCTCCCTCCCTCTCTCTCTCGGGAATCAGTCCAGATCTGCCCATGGGCATCGGTAAGGCAATAGATGGAAAAAGCAATGCAGGCCCATTGGTTGCTAAGCAACAGACCAGGCCTACTGAAGCCTCAGCTTTGAGTATTACTTCAGGAGAGGACAACAGCGCTGGGATCCAGGTGGGGGTGGTGGCGGGAGCTTCCTGTTAGTCCCTGCTCCTCTCACCCACTGTCTCTCTGCTTTTCTCTCTCCCTCTCTCTGTCCCTCACTCTTTCTGTCTCTCACTGCCCCCCACTCCATCTGGCTCTCTCTCTCTCTCTGTCACCCCTCTCTCTGTCCTCCACTCTCTCTGTCTCTCTCTCTCTCTGTCCCTCACTTTCACTGTCCCTCTCTCTCATTCCCTCTCTCTCTGTCCCTCACACTCTCTGGCCCCTTAGCTATTTCTCTCTGTGCCCCCCTCTCTCTCTGTCCCTCTCCCTCTGTCTCTCTTTCACTCTCCCTCTCTCTCTCTTTGTCCCCCACGCTCTCTGTCCCCCACGCTCTCTCTGTCCGAATCGCTCTCTCTCTCTCCCTCTCTCTCTCCCTCTCCCTCTCTCTCTCTGTGTCTCTTGCTATCCCTCTCTCTCTCTCTCTGTATGTCTCTCTCTCTGTCCCCTCTATCTCAGTCCACCATTCTCTCCGACTCTCTCTCTGTTGTCTGTCTGTCCCTCTCTCTGTCTCTCTCTCTGTCCCCACTCTCTCTGTTTCCCCCTCTCTCTCTCTGTCCCCCATCTCTACTCCTCTCTCTATCGAACTCCTCCCTCTTCTCCCCTGAGCCACTTTGTCCCTCTCTATCTCTCTCTCCCCCCCAACTTTCTGTCTTCCTTCCTCTCTCCCTCTCTCCCGTTTCTCTCCCCCTCTCTCTCTCTCTCTCTCACCCCTTTCTCCTCCCATCCCTCGTAGAGTCGTCCAGCCGTATGACTTGAAAACAGACCCTTCGGCCCATCCACCCCTTGCTGATCATAATCCCCAAACTCAACTTGTCCCACCTGCCTGCTCCTGGCCCATATCCCTCCAAACCTTTCCCGTTCGTGAACTTATCGAAATGTTTTTTAAATGTTATAACCGTGCCCACATCCACCACTTCCTCTGGAAGGTCATTTCACACACGACCCACCCTCTGTGTAAAAATGTAATTATTAAAATCTTTCTCCTCTCACCCTAAAAATTGAAATCACCTCCACTGCGGAAAATCCGCCAGCTATTGACTGTAGCCATGTAACTCATGATTTTATAAATGTCTATAATCTCAACCTCCTTTACTCCAGTGAAATAAAGTTACGGCCTCTCCTTATAACTCAAAACCCTCCATCCCTGGCCTTGTATTCCTCCATTTCTTCTCTGTACCGAACAGGAGAGAAGAGAGATAGAACAGAGAGGCAGAGAGGCAGAGAGAGAGTCTATTTACAAATCTGTAACTGTCGCAAAAACTGCTTTTATAAACAGACTGGAGAATACAGAGAGAGAGACAGAGAGAGAGACAGAGAGAGAGACAGAGAGAGAGAGAGGGAGAGAGAGGGAGAGAGAGAGAGAGACAGAGAGAGAGAGAGAGAGAGGGAGGGAGTCAGATTAAACCATTTATCAATCACTAGTCCCTGGGAGAGAGGTTGTGGCACGGTGGCTCAGTGGTTAGCACTGCTGCCTCACAGCGCCAGGGACCTGGGTTCGATTCCCACCTCAGGCGACTGTCTGCGTGGAGTTTGCACGTTCTCCTCCGTGTCTGCGTGGATTTGCTCCGGTTTCCTCCCACACTCCAAAGATATGCAGGTTAGGGTGGATTGGCTGTGGGAAATGCAGGGTTACAGGGATAGGGTGGGTTAGATGCTGTTCGGAGGATCAGTATGAACGTGATAGGTCAAATGGCCTGCTTCTGTAATTCCATGAATTCTTGTCTCTCCTGCTGTTTTAGACGTGAGGAGAGAGATAGATAGATAGATAGATAGAGACAGAGACAGATAGAGAGAGACAGAGACAGATAGAGTAAGAGAGAGATGGGGAGAAGCTGGTGTATTCTGAGACCAATAAGTGAAAGCCTGTGAACTGGGGGATGTTCAAAGGGAAGGAGGAATAATTGTGGGGAATGAGGGAGGTCACCAGAGAAGTGGGAGGGTAGGAACAGGTTTGGAGGGATGAGGAGGACAATGGGTTTGTTGATGGAGAAAGTTGTTGGGATTTGAGAAACTGGCAGGTTCACCAGGAACTTTCAAAAGGAAGAGGGAATATTTAAAAAAGGAATTAGCAAAGGGGTCTTTGGGGAGCGTGAGCGTGCGGATTGGAGGGGAGTTTTACAGAAGGGCTGACACGGCGAGATGGGCCGAGTGGGCTTACCGAGTGGGAAACAGCTGCTCACTTACCTCTCATTGCAGCGCTGCCTGTGGCCTCTCTGTACCACCTGCTAACTGCCGAGGGGTTAGGCTGTCAGAGCGAGAGGGAGCACGCTGCAGCAGGATCTCTCTCTCTCTCTCTGTCTCCCACCACCTGGGAGCTCTCACTCACTGCTCTCTACAATGGGCTGAGTCTGCTCAAACTCAACTCCTCCTCCCCCACTGTGTCTTTTCACCCTCCCTCTCTTGTCTCCCCACCCTCTTCCTCTTGCCCATGCTCTCTTTCCCCTCTGATTCTGTGTCTTCTCTTTTTCACCCAAATCCCTCCATCTGTCTCACTGACCTCCGCCTCTCTCTCTCTCCTTTCTGCCTCTCACTCTCCCTGACTCCATCTCTCTCTCTCTCCTTCCTGCCTCTCTCTCTCCCTGACTCCATCTCTCTCTCTCTTCCTGTCTCTCACTCTCCCTGACTCCATCTCTCTCTCTCTCCCTCCTTCCTGCCTCTCACTCTCCCTGACTCCATCTCTCTCACTCCCTCCTTCCTGCCTCTCACTCTCCCTGACTCCATCTTTCTCTCTCTCTCTCCTTCCTGCCTCTCACTCTCCCTGACTCCATCTCTCTCTCTCTCTGTCCTTCCTGCCTCTCACTCTCCCTGACTCCATCTCTCTCTCTCCTTCCTGTCTCTCACTCTCCCTGACTCCATCTCTCTCTCTCTCCTTCCTGTCTCTCACTCTCCCTGACTCCATCTCTCTCTCTCTCCTTCCTGTCTCTCACTCTCCCTGGCTCCATCTCTCTCTCTCTCTCCTTCCTGCCTCTCACTCTCCCTGACTCCATCTCTCTCTCTCTCTCCTTCCTGTCTCTCACTCTCCCTGACTCCATCTCTCTCTCTCTGTCTCCTTCCTGTCTCTCACTCTCCCTGACTCCATCTCTCTCTCTCTCCTTCCTGCCTCTCACTCTCCCTGACTCCATCTCTCTCTCTCTCTCTCCTTCCTGCCTCTCACTCTCCCTGACTCCATCTCTCTCTCTCTCTCCTTCCTGCCTCTCACTCTCCCTGACTCCATCTCTCTCTCTCCTTCCTGTCTCTCACTCTCCCTGACTCCATCTCTCTCTCTCCTTCCTGCCTCTCACTCTCCCTGACTCCATCTCTCTCTCTCCTTCCTGTCTCTCACTCTCCCTGGCTCCATCTCTCTCTCTCCTTCCTGTCTCTCACTCTCCCTGACTCCATCTCTCTCTCTCTCTCCTTCCTGCCTCTCACTCTCCCTGACTCCATCTCTCTCTCTCTGTCTCCTTCCTGTCTCTCACTCTCCCTGACTCCATTTTTCTCTCTCTCTCTCTCTCTCTCCTTCCTGTCCCTCACTTTCCCTGACTCCATTTCTCTCTCTCTCTCCTTCCTGTCTCTCACTCTCCCTGACTCCATTTCTCTCTCTCTCTCTCTCTCCTTCCTGTCTCTCACTCTCCCTGACTCCATCTCTCTCTCTCTCTCCTTCCTGTCCCTCACTCTCCCTGACTCCATCTCTCTCTCTCTCTGTCCTTCCTGTCTCTCACTCTCCCTGACTCCATTTCTCTCTCTCTCTCCTTCCTGTCTCTCACTCTCCCTGACTCCATTTCTCTCTCTCTCTCTCTCCTTCCTGTCCCTCACTCTCCCTGACTCCATCTCTCTCTCTCTCTCCTTCCTGTCCCTCACTCTCCCTGACTCCATCTCTCTCTCTCTCTCTCTCTCCTTCCTGTCTCTCACTCTCCCTGACTCCATCTCTCTCTCTCTCCTTCCTGTCTCTCACTCTCCCTGACTCCATCTCTCTCTCTCCTTCCTGTCTCTCACTCTCCCTGACTCCATCTCTCTCTCTCTCTCTCTCCTTCCTGTCTCTCACTCTCCCTGACTCCATCTCTCTCTCTCTCTCTCTCCTTCCTGCCTCTCACTCTCCCTGACTCCATTTCTCTCTCTCTCTCTCCTTCCTGCCTCTCACTCTCCCTGACTCCATCTCTCTCTCTCTCTCTCCTTCCTGTCTCTCACTCTCCCTGGCTCCATCTCTCTCTCTCCTTCCTGTCTCTCACTCTCCCTGACTCCATCTCTCTCTCTCTCTCTCCTTCCTGCCTCTCACTCTCCCTGACTCCATCTCTCTCTCTCTGTCTCCTTCCTGTCTCTCACTCTCCCTGACTCCATTTTTCTCTCTCTCTCTCCTTCCTGTCCCTCACTTTCCCTGACTCCATTTCTCTCTCTCTCTCCTTCCTGTCTCTCACTCTCCCTGACTCCATTTCTCTCTCTCTCTCTCCTTCCTGTCCCTCACTCTCCCTGACTCCATCTCTCTCTCTCTCTGTCCTTCCTGTCTCTCACTCTCCCTGACTCCATTTCTCTCTCTCTTTCTCTCCTTCCTGTCTCTCACTCTCCCTGACTCCATCTCTCTCTCTCTCTCTCTCTCTCCTTCCTGTCTCTCACTCTCCCTGACTCCATCTCTCTCTCTCTCTCTCCTTCCTGCCTCTCACTCTCCCTGACTCCATCTCTCTCTCTCTCTCTCCTTCCTGCCTCTCACTCTCCCTGACTCCATCTCTCTCTCTCTCTCTCTCTCTCCTTCCTGTCCCTCACTCTCCCTGACTCCATCTCTCTCTCTCTCTGTCCTTCCTGTCTCTCACTCTCCCTGACTCCATTTCTCTCTCTCTTTCTCTCCTTCCTGCCTCTCACTCTCCCTGACTCCATCTCTCTCTCTCTCTCTCCTTCCTGCCTCTCACTCTCCCTGACTCCATCTCTCTCTCTCTCTCTCTCTCTGTCCTTCCTGTCTCTCACTCTCCCTGACTCCATTTCTCTCTCTCTTTCTCTCCTTCCTGTCTCTCACTCTCCCTGACTCCATCTCTCTCTCTCTCTCTCCTTCCTGTCTCTCACTCTCCCTGACTCCATCTCTCTCGCTCTCTCCCTCCTTCCTGCCTCTCACTCTCCCTGACTCCATCTCTCTCTCTCTCTCTCTCCTTCCTGCCTCTCACTCTCCCTGACTCCATCTCTCTCTCTCTCTCCTTCCTGTCTCTCACTCTGCCTGACTCCATCTCTCTCTCTCTCCTTCCTGTCTCTCACTCTCCCTGACTCCATCTCTCTCTCTCTCTCTCTCCTTCCTGCCTCTCACTCTCCCTGACTCCATCTCTCTCTCTCTCTCTCTCCCTCCTTCCTGTCTCTCACTCTCCCTGACTCCATCTCTCTCTCTCTCTCCTTCCTGCCTCTCACTCTCCCTGACTCCATCTCTCTCTCTCTCTCTCCTTCCTGTCTCTCACTCTCCCTGACTCCATCTCTCTCTCTCTCCTTCCTGTCTCTCACTCTCCCTGACTCCATCTCTCTCTCTCTCTCTCTCCTTCCTGCCTCTCACTCTCCCTGACTCCATCTCTCTCTCTCTCCTTCCTGTCTCTCACTCTCCCTGACTCCATCTCTCTCGCTCTCTCCCTCCTTCCTGCCTCTCACTCTCCCTGACTCCATCTCTCTCTCTCTCTCTCCTTCCTGCCTCTCACTCTCCCTGACTCCATCTCTCTCTCTCTCTCTCTCTCCTTTCTGTCTCTCACTCTCCCTGACTCCATCTCTCTCTCTCTCTCTCCCACTCCGTATCCCTCTCTGCATCTGTCTGTATCTCCCTCTCCTTCTCTCTTTTTCTGTCTCCTTCTCTCCTCTCTCTATCTGCGTCTCTCTCTCTCTCTCTTCTCTCCTCCTCTCTCTGTCTTCCTCTCTCTCTCTCTGCATCACTCTTTCTCTCCTCTCTTTCTCTCTGTGGCCCTCTCTCTCTCTCCCTTGTCTCTCTCTATTGTCTCTCTCTCTTTTGTCTCTCTCTTTCTCCTCTCCCTCTCTCTCTGTCACTCTCCCTCTGTCTTCCTCCCTCTCTCTCTCTGCATCTCTCTCTCCTCTCTTTCTCTGTGACCCTCTCTCTCCCTTGTCTCTGTCTGTCTGCCTGTATCTTTCTCTCTCTCTCTCTCTCTCTCACTTTCTCTCTCTCTCTCTCTATGGCCACCTCACGCGTACTTTTTCCCCTCTCTGTAAAACTGCTTTAGGCTGGCGAAACGGTGCCACACAAATGCAGTGCTCAATGCCCAGGAGGCTGGGGCATTGTCGCCTTCGCCCACCCTCATACCTCCCCCCCGCCTACCCCCTGCGATAATGGGGGGGGGGGGGGTAATGTGTGAGGAGGTGCTGAGGGTTAGAAGTGGGCAGACACACAGGTGGTAGCGTCCGCTTCTGTGCGCCTGGTGTGCGGAGGGGAGGGGGGGGCGTGGGTTGGCGGTGATGAGGATGGCAAGGGTCTCGAGCAGCTGTTTCCTGCCCAGCGCCCCTTCACCACCTGCACCCCTCTCCATACGCGGCGGGCTTTAGCAAGCAGCCACCACAGTGTGGGCTGATCGCTCAGGGAAGGGGGGGGGGGGGGTGTAGTTAGAAAGGAGCTCCACCCCACCACCCCCTCCAACAACTGCCCTCCCTCCTCCCAGTTTATCCCGCATCCCCCCCCCCCCGCATTCTCCATACCCTTCCCTCATTGTCCTCTCTCCTTCCCCACCTCAACCTCCCTCTCTCTCTCTCCCTCATTCTGTCTTCCTCACCCTTTCACACTCACTCTCTCTTGCCTCCCTCACTCTCTCCCTTTCTCTCTGATTCTCTATTCCTCTCTCTCTCTCTTTCCCCCTTTCTCTCTCTCTCTCTCCTACAACCTCTTTCTCTCTCTTTCCCTCTTTTTCTCTCTATTTCTCTCTCTCTCTCTCTGATTCTCTCCTACTCCCTCTCTTCGACTCGCTCTCTCTTTCCCTCTTTTTCTCTCTATTTCTCTCTCTGATTCTCTCCTACTCCCTCTCTTCGACTCTCTCTCTTTCCCTCTTTCTCTCTCTATTTCTCTCTCTCTGATTCTCTCCTACTCCCTCTCTCCGACTCTCTCTCTCTTTCCCTCTTTCTCTCTCTATTTCTCTCTCTCTCTGATTCTCTCCTACTCCCTCTCTCCGACTCTCTCTCTCTTTCCCTCTCTCTCTCTCTGATTCCCTCCTACTCCCTCTCCCTCATCCTCTTTCTTTCCCTCTTTTTCTCTCTAATTCTCTCTTTCTCTCTCTCTCTGATTCATTCTTTTTCCCTCTTTCTCTCTCACTCTCTAATTGTCTCTTCACTCCCTCACTCTAACTCCCTCTCTCTCCCTCTCTGATTCTCTCCCACTCCCTCTCTCTTCCTCACTCACTCCCTTTCTCTAATTCTCTCTTGCTCTCTGATTTTCTCCTCCCTCTCACTTTCTGCACTTTTTCCCTCCCTCGCTCCTTGGTTCCCTCACTCTCTCTCCCTCTTCCCTCCATCCTGCACCATCTTTCTCCACGTTTCCCCTCACCACTTTCTCCAACTCTTCCTGTCCCTCTCTAATAGTCTCTGTCTGTCTCATTTCCATCCTTCCCTCCCTCCATCTGACTTCCCCATTCTGTCACTCTTCCCCACCCTCTCTCTCTCTGTCTCTCTCATTCTCCCCCTCTCCTTTTTATCTTTCTCGTTGACTCATCCCCTCTTCACTCTCTGAGTTTTCTCTCTCCTCACTCTACCTCTCTTTCTCTCTTTCTCTCCCCTCTTCACTCTCTTGTCGAGCTTCCCTGATTCTCTCTCTCTCTCTCTCTCTTTTTCTCATTCCTTCCTCTCTCTCCCTCTCTCTCTCCTCACTCTACCTCTCTCTCTGTTTCTCTCCCCTCTTCACTCTCTTGTCGAGCTTCCCTGATTCTCTCTCTCTCTCTCTCTTTTTCTCATTCCTTCCTCTCTCCCCTCTTCACTCTCTGAGTTCTCTCTCTCCTCACTCTACCTCTCTCTCTGTTTCTCTCCCCCTTCACTCTCTTGTCGAGCTTCCCTGATTCTCTCTCTCTCTCTCTCTTTTTCTCATTCCTTCCTCTCTCCCCTCTTCACTCTCTGAGTTCTCTCTCTCCTCACTCTACCTCTCTCTCTCTTTCTCTCCCCTCTTCACTCTCTTGTCGAGCTTCCCTGGTTCTCTCTCTCTCTCTTTTTCTCATTCCTTCCTCTCTCTCTTTTTTTCTCATTCTTTCCTTTCTCTCTCTCTCCCTCTCTCTCTCTCTCTCCCCCTCTCTCCTCCACCTTTTTGTCTGCCTTCCCTGTTTTTCTCTCTCTATCTCTCTATCATTCTCTTTCACCAGTCTCCTGCCCCAACCTGTTACACGAAACAATTCTCAGGCAGATATTCAACCACATGGGGCATCACAGGCGATCCCCTCCTTACCATTCAGAGGAGGTTGGTGGTCTCCGCCACCTACTGGCATTCCCGTCAGTGCTGGCAAGGGGTACTACAGCCCAGTCTTGGTGGTTTAGTCAAGGGACTGGCATCCTATGCACTTCAGTCTGGGAGATGAGAGGGCAGCACGGAGGCTCAGTGGTAAGCATTGCTGCCTCCCAGCTCCAGGGACCCGTGTTCGATTCGCCCCACGGGGGCGACTGTCTGTGTGGGTTGCACGTTCTCCCCGTGTCTGCATGGGTTTCCTCCGGGTGCTCCGGTTTCCTCCCACAGTCCAAAGATGTGTAGGTTAGGATGGATTGGCCATGCTAAATTGTCCCATAGTGCCCAGGGATGTGCAGGTCAGGTGGATTGGCCATGCTCAATTGTCCCATAGTGCCCAGGGATGTGCAGGTTAGGGTGGGTTGGCCATGCTAATTTGTCCCATAGTGCCCTGGGATGTGCAGGTTAGGGTGGATTGGCCATGCTAAATTGTCCCATAGTGCCCAGGGATGTGCAGGTTAGGGTGGATTAGCCATGCTAAATTGTCCCGTACTGTCCAGGGATGTGCAGGTTAGGATGGATTGGCCATGCTAAATTGTCCCATAGTGTCCAGGGATGTGCAGGTTAGGGTGGATTGGCCATGCTAATTTGTCCCATAGTGCCCAGGGATGTGCAGGTTAGGGTGGATTAGCCATGCTAAATTGTCCCATAGTGCCCAGGGATGTGCAGGTTAGGATGGATTGGCCATGCTAAATTGTCCCATAGTGTCCAGGGATGTGCAGGTTAGGGTGGGTTGGCCATGCTAATTTGTCCCATAGTGCCCTGGGATGTGCAGGTTAGGGTGGATTGGCCATGCTAAATTGTCCCATAGTGCCCAGGGATGTGCAGGTTAGGGTGGATTAGCCATGCTAAATTGTCCCGTACTGTCCAGGGATGTGCAGGTTAGGATGGATTGGCCATGCTAAATTGTCCCATAGTGTCCAGGGATGTGCAGGTTAGGGTGGATTGGCCATGCTAAATTGTCCCGTAGTGTACAGGGATGTGCAGGTTAAGGTGGATTGGCCATGCTAAGTTGTCCTGCAGTGCCCAGGGATATGCAGGTTAGGGTGGATTGGCCATGCTAAATTGTCCCGTACTGTCCAGGGATGTGCAAGTTAGGGTGGATTGGCCGTGCTAAATTGTCCCATAGTGCCCAGGGCTGTGCAGGTTAGGGTGGATTGGCCATGCTAAATTGTCCCATAGTGCCCAGGGATGTGCAGGTTAGGGTGGATTGGCTGTGCTAAATTGTCCCGTAGTGCCCAGGGATGTGCAGGTTAGGGGGATTGGCCATGCTAAATTGTCCCGTAGTGCCCAGGGATGTGCAGGTTAGGGTGGATTGGCCATGCTAAACTGTCACGTAGTGCCCAGGGATGTGCACGTTAAGGTGGATTGGCCATGCTAAATTGTCCCATAGTGCCCAGGGATGTGCAGGTTAGGGTGGATTGGCCATGCTAAATTGTCCCATAGTGCCCAGGGATGCGCAGGTTAGGGTGGGTTGGCCATGCTAAATTGTCCCGTACTGTCCAGGGATGTGCAGATTAGGGTGGATTGGCCATGCTAAATTGTCCCATAGTGTCCAGGGATGTGCAGGTTAGGGTGGATTGGCCATGCTAAATTGTCCCATAGTGCCCAGGGATATGTAGGTTAAGGTGGATTGGCCATGCTAAATTGTCCCATAGTGCCCAGGGATGTGCAGGTTAGGGTGGATTGGCCATGCTGAATTGTCCCATAGTGTCCAGGGATGTGCAGGTTAGCGTGGATTGGCCGTGCTAAATTGTCCCATAGTGCCAAGGGATGTGTAGGTTAGGGTGGATTGGCCATGCTAAATTGTCCCATAGTGTCCAGGGATGTGCAGGTTAGCGTGGATTGGCCATGCTAAATTGCCCCATAGTGTCCAGGGATGTGCAGGTTAGCGTGGATTGGCCGTGCTAAATTGCCCCATAGTGCCCAGGGATGTGCAGGTTAGGGCAATTGGCCATGCTAAATTGTCCCATAGTGCCCTGGGATGTGCAGGTTAGGGCAATTGGCCATGCTAAATTGCCCCATAGTGCCCAGGGATGTGCAGGTTAGGGCAATTGGCCATGCTAAATTGTCCCATAGTGCCCTGGGATGTGCAGGTTAGGGCAATTGGCCATGCTAAATTGCCCCATAGTGCCCAGGGATGTGCAGGTTAGGGCAATTGGCCATGCTAAATTGTCCCATAGTGCCCAGGGATGTGTAGGGGATCAGGAGGGGGCGGTGTGGTTGGTGATGGTGAAGTTGTTGGTGTTGCTCCTATTACGCACAGGGGCTGACACTGGAGGATATGATGCGCCAGGACACTGCCAGCCACCACCTGACCTTTTGCTGACAAATGCCAGTGAAATCCCCCACCCACAGTCCCCTGTCACCACACGGTACCAGCCCCAGTAAAGGTAATCGTGTGCTGCAGGGCATGGACCACAGACAACTTATCCAAAGGACAGCCAGCTCACAGGGACCCAACACTGAAAACCAGCACAGGCTCCAGGGTTAAAGTGTTTCTACCCCTCGATTACATTCCAGTCTGTAACTCCCTCCCGGGTATCTGTTATTCTGTATGTAACCCACCCCGAACCCCTCGATTAGATTCCAGTCTGTAACTCCCTCCCGGGGTATCTGTTATTCTGTATATAACCCACCTCGAACCCCTCGATTAGATTCCAGTCTGTAACTCCCTCCCGGGTATCTGTTATTCTGTATATAACCCACCCCGAACCCCTCGATTAGATTCCCGTCTGTAACTCCCTCCCGGGTATCTGTTATTCTGTATATAACCCACCCCGAACCCTTCGATTAGATTCCAGTCTATAACTCACTCCCAGTTATCTGTTATTCTGTATATAACCCACCCTGAGCCCCTCGATTAGATTCCAGTCTGTAACTCCCTCCCACGGAGCTGTTATTCTGTATATAACCCACCCCGAACCCCTCGATTAGATTCCAGTCTGTAACTCCCTCCCGGGTATCTGTTATTCTGTATATAACCCACCCGCACCACTCGATTAGATTCCAGTCTGTAACTCCCTCCCGCGGAGCTGTTATTCTGTATATAAACCACCCTGAACCCCTCGATTAGATTCCAGTCTGTAACTCCCTCCTGCGGAGCTGTTATTCTGTATATAACCCACCCCGAACCTCTCGATTAGATTCCAGTCTGTAACTCCCTCCCGCGGAGCTGTTATTCTGTATATAAACCACCCCGAACCCCTCGATTAGATTCCAGTCTGTAACTCCCTCCCGTGGAGCTGTTATTCTGTATATAACCCACCCCGAACCTCTCGATTAGATTCCAGTCTGTAACTCCTTCCCGCGGAGCTGTTATTCTGTATATAAACCACCCCGAACCCCTCGATTAGATTCCCGTCTGTAACTCCCTCCCGGGTTTCTGTTAGTCTGTATATAACCCACCCCGAACCCCTCGATTAGATTCCAGTCTGTAACTCCCTCCCGGGTATCTGTTATTCTGTATATAACCCACCCTGAACCCCTCGATTAGATTCCAGTCTGTAACACCCTCCCGTGTATCTGTTATTCTGTATATAACCCACCGTGAACCCTTCGATTAGATTCCAGTCTGTAACTCCCTCCCGGGGTATCTGTTATTCTGTATATACCCACCCCGAACCCCTCGATTAGATTCCAGTCTGTAACTCCCTCCCGGGTATCTGTTATTCTGTATATAACCCACCCCGAACCCCTCGATTAGATTCCAGTCTGTAACTCCCTCCCGGGTATCTGTTATTCTGTATATAACCCACCCCGAACCCCTCGATTAGATTCCAGTCTGTAACTCCCTCCCGGGGGATCTGTTATTCTGTATATAACCCACCCCGAACCCCTCGATTAGATTCCAGTCTTTAACTCACTCCCGTGTATCTGTTATTCTGTATATAACCCACCCCGAACCCCTCGATTAGATTCCAGTCTGTAACTCACTCCCAGTTATCTGTTATTCTGTATATAACCCACCCTGAACCCCTCGATTATATTCCAGTCTGTAACTCCCTCCCGTGTATCTGTTATTCTGTATATAACCCACCCCGAACCCCTCGATTTGATTCCAGTCTGTAACACCCTCCCACGGAGCTGTTATTCTGTATATAACCCACCCCGAACCCCTCGATTAGATTCCAGTCTGTAACTCCCTCCCGGGTATCTGTTATTCTGTATATAATCCACCCTGAACCACTCGATTAGATTCCAGTCTGTAACTCTCTCCCGCGGAGGTGTTATTCTGTATATAACCCACCCCGAACCCCTCGATTAGATTCCAGTCTGTAACTCCCTCCCGGGGTATCTGTTATTCTGTATATAACCCACCCCGAACCCCTCGATTAGATTCCAGTCTGTAACTCCCTCCCGGGTATCTGTTATTCTGTATATAACCCACCCCGAACCCCTCGATTAGATTCCAGTCTGTAACTCCCTCCCGGGTATCTGTTATTCTGTATATAATCCACCCTGAACCACTCGATTAGATTCCAGTCTGTAACTCTCTCCCGCGGAGCTGTTATTCTGTATATAACCCACCCCGAACCCCTCGATTAGATTCCAGTCTGCAACTCTCTCCCGCAGAGCTGTTATTCTGTATATAAACCACCCTGAACCACTCGATTAGATTCCAGTATGTCACACACTCACAGGTACATAGAACATAGAACAGTACAGCACAGTACAGGCCCTTCAGTCTTCGATGTTGTGCTGGTCTTTTATCCTATTCAAAGATCAGACTTACTTACATCTCTTCATTGTACTATCATCCAAGTGCCAATCCAAGGATTCGCTTAAATGTCCTTAATGTCTCTGACTCTACTACCACTGTTGGCAGTGCATTCCACACACCCACCACTCTCTGTGTAAAGAACCTACCTCTGTCATCTCCCCTAAACCTTCCTCCAATCTCCTTAAAATTATGCCCCCTCATGATAAACATCTCCACCATTGGAAAAAGGTCTCTGGCTATCCACTCTATCTATGGCTGTAATCAGCTTGTACACCTCTGCCAAGTCCAGGCAGCCTCCTGGTAAATCTCCTCTGCACCCTCTCTAAATCTTCAACATCCTTCCTATAATGAGGCGTCCAGGACTGAACACAATATTCTGCGTGTGGTCTAACCAGGGTTTTATAGAGCTGCAGCATGACCTTACAGCTCTTAAACTCAATCCCCCTGCTAATGAAAGCCAACACACCGTTCACCTTCTTAACAACCCTATCAACTTGTGGCAACTCTGAAGGACATGAACCCCGAGATCCCTCTGTACCTCCACACTGCCGAGAACCCTGCCTTTAACCCTGTATTCTGCGTTCAAATTCGACTTTCCAAAATGAATCACTTCACACTTTTCCAAGTTGAAGTCCATCTGCCAATTATCAGCCGAGCTCTGTATCCTGTCAATGTCCCGTTGCAACCCACAACGGCCCTCCAGACCATCCACAACTCCACCAACCTTCGTGTCATCGGCAAACGTACTCACCCACCCTTCCACTTCCTCACCCAAGTCGTTTATAAAAATCACAAAGAGCAGAGGTTCCCAGAACCGATCCCTGTGGAACATCACTGGTCACCAAGCTCCAGGCTGAATATTTTCCATCTACCACCACCCTCTGTCTTCTATGGGCCAGCCAATTCTGTATCAAGACATTCAGACACTGTATCCCATGCCTCCTTACTTTCTGAAAGAGCCTACCATAGAGAACCTTATCGAACACTTTGCTAAAATCCAGGGACTCCACACCCACTGCTCTGTCTTCATCAATGTGTTTTGCCACATCCTCAAAGAATTCAATAAGGTTCGTGAGGCATGACCTGCCCCTCACAAAGCCTTGCTGAATATCTCTAATCAAACTATGGTTTTGTTAAGTAATCAATCTCACACGATCTTCTCCAATACTTTGCTCACCCCAACGTGAGACTGACTGGTCTGGAATTCCCAGGATTATTCCTATTCCCTTTCTTGAACCAGGGAATAACATTTGTCACCCTCCAACCATCTGGCACTACTCCAGTGGTCAGTGAGGATGCAAAGTTCATCGCCCAAAGGTGTAGCAATCCCTTCCCTCGGTTCCTGGAAAAACCTTGGGTAAATCCCGTCTGGCCCAGGATTTATCTGTCCTTATACCTTCCAAAATTCCCAGCACACCCTCCTTCTCAACATCTACCTGCTCGAGTGCATCAGTCTGTTTCACACTGTTCGCTCAACGTCAAAGTCCCTCTCAGTAATGAATATTGAAGCAAAGTATCTGTTATTCTGTATATAGCCCACCCCGAACCCCTCGATTAGATTCCAGTCTGTAACTCACTCCTAGGTATCTGTTATTCTGTATATAGCCCACCCCGAACCCTTCGGTTAGATTCCAGTCTGTAACTCCCTCCCGGGTATCTGTTATTCTGTATATAACCCACCCCGAACCCTTCGGTTAGATTCCAGTCTGTAACTCCCTCCCGGGTATCTGTTATTCTGTATATAACCCACCCCGAACCCCTTGATTAGATTCCAGTGTGTAACTCCCTCCCGGGTATCTGTTATTCTGTCTATATCCCACCCCGAACCCCTTGATTAGATTCCAGTCTGTAACTCCCTCCTGGGTATCTGTTATTCTGTATATAAACCACCCCAAACCCCTCGATTAGATTCCAGTCTGTAACTCCCTCCCGGGGTATCTGTTATTCTGTATATAACACCCTGAGCCCCTCGATTAGATTCCAGTCTGTAAATCCCTCCCGGGTATCTGTTATTCTGTATATAACCCACCCCGAACCGTTCGATTAGATTCCAGTCTGTAACTCCCTCCCGGGGTATCTGTTATTCTGTATGTAACCCACCCCGAACCCCTCGGTTAGATTCCAGTCTGTAACTCCCTCCCAGGTATCTGTTATTCTGTATATAACCCACCCCGAACCCCTCGATTAGATTCCAGTCTGTAACTCCCTCCCGGGGTATCTGTTATTCTGTATGTAACCCACCCCAAACCCCTCGGTTAGATTCCAGTCTGTAACTCCCTCCCGGATATCTGTTATTCTGTATATAACCCACCCCGAACCCCTCGGTTAGATTCCAGTCTGTAACTCCCTTCCAGGTATCTGTTATTCTGTATATAACCCACCCTGAGCCCCTCGATTAGATTCCAGTCTGTAACTCCCTCCCGGGTATCTGTTATTCTGTATATAACCCACCCTGAGCCCCTCGATTAGATTCCAGTCTGTAACTCCCTCCCGGGTATCTGTTATTCTGTAAATAGCCCACCCCGAACCCCTCGGTTAGATTCCAATCTGTATCTCCCTCCTAGGTATCTGTTATTCTGTATATAGCCCACCCCGAACCCCTCAGTTAGATTCCAGTCTGTAACTCCCTCCCGGGTATCTGTTATTCTGTATATAACCCACCCTGAGCCCCTCGATTAGATTCCAGTCTGTAACTCCCTCCCGGGTATCTGTTGTTCTGTATATCACCCACCCCGAACACCTCGATTAGATTCCAGTCTGTAACTCCCTCCCGGGTATCTGTTATTCTGTATATAGCCCACCCCGAACCCCTCGGTTAGATTCCAGTCTGTAACTCCCTCCTTGGTATCTGTTATTCTGCATATAGCCCACCCCGAACCCCTCGGTTAGATTCCAGTCTGTAACTCCCTCCCGGGTATCTGTTATTCTGTATATGACCCACCCCGAACCCCTCGGTTAGATTCCAGTCTGTAACTCCCTCCCGGGTATCTGTTATTCTGTATATAACCCACCCCGAACCCCTCGATTAGATTCCAGTCTGTAACACCCTCCTGGGTATCTGTTATTAGATTACATTACAGTGTGGAAACAGGCCCTTTGGCCCAAGAAGTCCACACCGACCCGCCGAAGCGCAACCCACCCATACCCCTACATTTTCCCCTTACCTAACACTACGGGCAATCTAGCATGGCCAATTCACCTGACCAGCACATCTTTGGACTGTGGGAGGAAACCAGAGCACCCGGAGGAAACCCATGCAGACACGGGGAGAACGTGCAAACTCCACACAGTCAGTCGCCTGAGGCGGGAATTGAACCCGGGTCTCTGGCGCTGTGAGGCAACAGTGCTAACCACTGTGCCACCGTGCCGCCCATTCTGTCTATAACCCACCCCGAACCCCTCGATTAGATTCCAGTCTGTAACTCCCTCCCGGGTATCTGTTATTCTGTATATAACCCACCCCGAACCCCTCGATTAGATTCCAGTCTGTAACTCCCTCCCGGGTATCTGTTATTCTGTATATAACCCACCCCGAACCCCTTGATTAGATTCCAGTCTGTAACTCCCTCCCCGGTTATCTGTTATTCTGTCTATAACCCACCCCGAACCCCTCGATTAGATTCTAGTCTGTAACTCCCTCCCGGGTATCTGTTATTCTGTATATAACCTGCCCTGAATCCCTCGATTAGATTCCAGTCTGTAACTCCCTCCCGGGTATCTGTTATTCTGTATATAACCCACCCCGAACCCCTCGATTAGATTCCAGTCTGTAACTCCCTTCCGGGTATCTGTTATTCTGTATATAACCCACCCCGAACCCCTCGATTAGATTCCAGTCTGTAACTCCCTCCCGGGTATCTGTTATTCTGTATATAACCCACCCCGAACCCCTCGATTAGATTCCAGTCTGTAACTCCCTCCCGGGTATCTGTTATTCTGTATATAACCCACCCCGAACCCCTCGATTAGATTCCAGTCTGTAACTCCCTCCCGGGGGATCTGTTATTCTGTATATAACCCACCCCGAACCCCTCGATTAGATTCCAGTCTTTAACTCACTCCCGTGTATCTGTTATTCTGTATATAACCCACCCCGAACCCCTCGATTAGATTCCAGTCTGTAACTCACTCCCAGTTATCTGTTATTCTGTATATAACCCACCCTGAACCCCTCGATTAGATTCCAGTCTGTAACTCCCTCCCGTGTATCTGTTATTCTGTATATAACCCACCCCGAACCCCTCGATTGGATTCCAGTCTGTAACTCCCTCCCGGGTATCTGTTATTCTGTATATAACCCACCCCGAACCCCTCGATTAGATTCCAGTCTGTAACTCCCTCCCGGGTATCTGTTATTCTGTATATAACCCACCCCGAACCCCTCGATTAGATTCCAGTCTGTAACTCCCTCCCGGGTATCTGTTATTCTGTATATAAACCACCCTGAACCCCTCGATTAGATCCCAGTCTGTAACTCCCTCCCCCGGTGTCAGTATGTAAACTGCAGCCCCCAAACTCCGTGGGGTTTCCCGGATTAGATTCCAGCTGGTAATTCCTTTGTGTCCGTCTAAACCCAATCCAGGTTTTCTTTGCGTTCACACCGAACTGCACCCACGCATTTTAAACAGGGTAAAAACTTACATCTGTGCGTCTTTTTGGCCACTCCGTCACCTGAAATGAGAGAGAAATGAAAATTAAACACTTTTGTGGTGATTCTCAAGCATGCAGGGGGAGAAATGGGGGAGAATGGATTGAGTTTGTCTGGGTCACTTGGCTGGGTGAAATCAGACCTGGATCCCTCAGATGGCGAAATATTGGCTGTGATCCCGTCTGCCTCGGTTACTAGACAGTGAAAGAGTGAGAGAGAGAGAGGGAGAGTGTATTCCATTTCGACAAAGCACATCCTCAGCTTAAACAGATCATCAATTAATTAGGGGCACATCCCTGGACACTATGGGACAATTTCCCATGGCCAATCCACCCTAACCTGCACATCCCTGGGCACTACGGGACAATTTAGCATGGCCAATCCACCCTAACCTGCACATCCCTGGACACTACGGGACAATTTAGCATGGCCAATCCACCCTAACCTGCACATCCCTGGGCACTATGGGACAATTTAGCATGGCCAACCCACCCTAACCTGCACATCACTGGGCACTATGGGACAATTTAGCATGGCCAACCCACCCTAACCTGCACATCCCTGGACACTATGGGACAATTTAGCATAGCCAATCCACCCTAACCTGCACATCCCTGGACAGTACGGGACAATTTAGCATGGCCAATCCACCCTAACCTGCACATCCCTGGGCACTACAGGACAATTTAGCATGGCCAATCCACCCTTACCTGCACATCCCTGGACACTATGGGACAATTTAGCATGGCCAATCCACCCTAACCTGCACATCCCTGGGCACTATGGGACAATTTAGCATGGCCAACCCACCCTAACCTGCACATCCCTGGGCACTATGTGACAATTTAGCATGGCCAATCCCCCCTAACCTGCACATCCCTGGGTACTACGGGACAATTTAGCATGGCCAATCCACCCTAACCTGCACATCCCTGGACACTATGGGACAATTTAGCATGGCCAATCCACCCTAACCTCTCTCAATTAATTAATATCCTCCACTTTTTCAAGGTACTGCTGACTCCTTGTCGGCTCTCTAGGGCAGAGCGGACTCTAACATTTCGACACTTAATTTTAAACTTAAATCCTAAATCCTTAAAAATTACTAATAATATTCTTTTAATTCCAAGTTCCTTTTTCACCCAATGATCTGGATGTCCTGGCTGACTCAGCAGCTGCCTGTACTGGTCGCAAACAAAGTTTTTTGCTGTACATATGATAAATCAAATTTTTCCTGAGAGAATTCCTATGTGTGGCTGGAGGCCCGTCTGTCTCAGTGTCCCTCCAAACACACAGTTCACTTTCTCCCACCTTTATGTGGCATTGTACCCGCTTTTTAGAATCAAGCACATCCCTCCAGTCCACCCCAACCTCCCGCAAAGTGTTCCACCCCAGACCCACATCCCTACCATATCCCCGTAACCCATGGCCAATACACCCTAACCTGCACATCCCTGGGCACTACGGGACAATTTAGCATGGCCAATCCACCCTAACCTGCACATCCCTGGGCACTACGGGACAATTTAGCATGGCCAATCCACCCTAACCTACACATCACTGGGCACTATGGGACAATTTAGCATGGCCAACCCACCCTAACCTGCACATCCCTGGGCACTATGGGACAATGTAGCATGGCCAATCCACCCTAACCTGCACATCCCTGGGCACTATGGGACAATTTAGCATGGCCAATCCACACTAACCTGCACATCCCTGGGCACTATGGGACAATTTAGCATGGCCAATCCACCCTAACCTGCACATCCCTGGGCACTATGGGACAATTTAGCATGGCCAACCCACCCTAACCTGCACATCCCTGGACACTATGGGGCAATTTCCCAAGGCTAATCCACCCTAACCTGCACATCCCTGGACACTAGGGGACAATTTAGCACGGCCAATCCACCCTAACCTGCACATCCCTGGACACTATGGGACAATTTAGCATAGCCAATCCATCCTAACCTGCACATCCCTGGGCACTATGGGACAATTTAGCATGGCCAACCCACCCTAACCTGCACATCCCTGGACACTATGGGGCAATTTCCCAAGGCTAATCCACCCTAACCTGCACATCCCTGGACACTAGGGGACAATTTAGCACGGCCAATCCACCCTAACCTGCACATCCCTGGACACTATGGGACAATTTAGCATAGCCAATCCATCCTAACCTGCACATCCCTGGACACTACGGGACAATTTAGCATGGCTCATCCACCCTAACCTGCACATCCCTGGGCACTACAGGACAATTTAGCATGGCCAACCCACCTTAACCTGCACATCCCTGGGCACTATGGGACAATTTAGCATGGCCAATCCACCCTAACCTACACATCCCTGGGCACTATGGAACTATTTAGCATGGCCAATCCACCCTAACCTGCACATCCCTGGACACTATGGGACAATTTAGCATGGCCTATCCACCCTAACCTGCACATCCCTGGGCACTATGGGACAATTTAGCATGGCCAATCCACCCTAACCTACACATCCCTGGACACTATGGGACAATTTAGCATGGCCAACCCACCTTAACCTGCAAATCCCTGGGCACTATGGGACAATTTAGCATGGCCAACCCACCCTAACCTGCACATCCCTGGACACTATGGGCCAATTTCCCAAGGCTAATCCACCCTAACCTGCACATCCCTGGACACTATGGGACAATTTAGCATGGCCAATCCACCCTAACCTGCACATCCCTGGACACTATGGGACAATTTAGCATGGCCAATCCACCCTAACCTGCATATCCCTGGACACTATGGGACAATTTAGCATGGCCCATTCACCCTAACCTACACATCCCTGGGCACTATGGGACAATTTAGCATGGCCAATCCACCCTAACCTACACATCCCTGGGCACTATGGGGCAATTTAGCATGGCCAATCCACCCTAACCTGCACATCCCTGGGCACTATGGGACAATTTAGCATAGCCAATCCACCCTAACATGCACATCCCTGGGCACTACGGGACAATTTAGCACGGCCAATCCACCCTAACCTGCACATCCCTGGACACTATGGGACAATTTAGCATGGCCAATCCACCCTAACCTGCACATCCCTGGACACTAGGGGACAATTTAGCATGGCGAATCCACCCTAACCTGCACATCCCTGGACACTACGGGACAATTTAGCATGGCCAATCCACCCTAACCTGCATATCCCTGGACACTATGGGACAATTTAGCATGGCCCATCCACCCTAACCTACGCATCCCTGGACACTATGGGACAATTTAGCATGGCCAACCCACCTTAACCTGCACATCCCTGGGCACTATGGGACAATTTAGCATGGCCAATCCACCCTAACCTACACATCCCTGGGCACTATGGGACAATTTAGCATGGCCAATCCACCCTAACCTGCACATCCCTGGGCACTACAGGACAATTTAGCATTGCCCATCCACCCTAACCTGCACATCCCTGGACACTATGGGACAATTTAGCATGGCCAATCCACCCTAACCTGCACATCCCTGGACACTATGGGACAATTTAGCAAGGCTAATCCACCCTAACCTGCACATCCCTGGACACTATGGGACAATTTAGCATTCCAGCCTAACCTGCAAATCTTTGGACTGTGGGAGGAAACTGGAGTACCTGGAGATAACCCACGAAGACACGGGGCGAATGTGCAATCTCCACACAGACAGTCGCCAAGTCCCTGGCGCTGGGACGCAGCGGTGCTAACCATTGTAGTGTCCATTAAATGGGATACGGGCAGCACTGCTTGGGTACAGAAATTGACCATCCCCCATGCAACAGAGGGCACTGTTCGGAGTCTATCTGATCTCTCCTTTGGTCTGGAGTCCCAGATGGGCATGGACGGGGTAAGGACAGTGGCTCATAGGCAGGGCTCTCTGGAGCAGGGCCACTCACGCTGCAATGACATTCCTTCACAGAGACGTGACTTGCCACAGATTGCTGTGATTCCCAGCATGCACTCACTGAGTGACTGAAGGGGAGAGAGAGAAGATGCAGTGAAGAGCGAGCAGGATGAGAAGAGCTGGCGAGAAAGGGAGAGATGGTGAGAGACAAGGAGAGATAGTTGGTAAAACACCGAGATAAGAAAGAGATGGTGGGAGATAAGTCAGGGGTTTGGAGGCTCAGTGCTGAGGGAGCGGGCGCTGTCGGAGGATCAGCACTGAGGGAGCGGGCATTATTGGAGGGTCAGTGCTGAGGGAGCGGGCACTGTCGGAGGGTCAGTGCTGAGGGAGCGGGCATTGTTGGAGGGTCAACACTGAGGGAGCGGGCATTGTCGGAGGGTCAGTGCTGAGGGAGCGGGCACTGTCAGAGGGTCAGTGCTGAGGGAGCGGGCACTGTTGGAGGGTCAACACTGAGGGAGCGGGCATTGTTGGAGGGTCAACACTGAGGGAGCGGGCATTGTCGGAGGGTCAGTGCTGAGGGAGCGGGCACTGTTAGAGGGTCAGTGCTGAGGGAGTGGGCATTGTCGGAGGGTCAGTGCTGAGGGAGCGGGCACTGTTGGAGGGTCAACACTGAGGGAGCGGGCATTGTCGGAGGGTCAGTGCTGAGGGAGTGGGCACTGTTAGAGGGTCAGTGCTGAGGGAGTGGGCACTGTCAGAGGGTCAGTGCTGAGGGAGCGGGCACTGTCAGAGGGTCAGTGCTGAGGGAGTGGGCACTGTTGGAGGGTCAGCACTGACAGAGCGGGCGCTGTCAAAGGGTCAGCGCTGAGGGAGCGGGCACTGTCAGAGGGTCAGCACTGAGGGAGTGGACACTATCAGAGGGTCAGCGCTGATGGAGCAGGCGCTATCGAAGGGTCAGCGCTGAGGGAGCGGGCGCTGTGGGAGGGTCGGTGCTGAGGCGGGGAGCAGGAGAGTGGGGTGTAATTAAATGAGTCACCAGTAAAGCTCCCTCTAACGGTCTCCCATCAAACACTCCCAGGGCAGGGACAGCCTGGGGTTAGATACAGAGTAAAGCTCCCTCTACACTGTCCCACATCAAACACTCCCAGGACAGAGGCAGCATGGGGTTAGATAAACAGTGCTTTATCAGAGGCCCATCTCAGTCTGGGTAGTAGGTATCAGTGAAGTGTGCCTACGGACCCCGCAAGGCATAGCCAAAAAAAATCTGAATTCAACAAACATTGCAGCTTGCTGGTTTTCCTGTCTCAGCGTTTATTTTTGACTGAGAAGAACCTCAATCTGCAAAGGCTGAGCTTTACTTTCAGATGGCCTCACACTGAATTGTTCCGTGTCACCACACCACAGGATATGCCCACTCCCTCTCACCATCTCCCACTCCCTCCTGCTCCCCCTCTGTTTCCACGCAGTCACCAATGCCCATTGTTTAAGCTGGCCTCTCCACTCTCCCCCAGTGAGTCACCAGTAAAGCTCCCTCTGCACGGTCCCCCATCAAACACTCCCAGGGACAGGGACAGCACAGGGTTAGATACAGAGTAAAGCTCCCTCTACACTGTCCCCCCATCAAACACTCCCAGGGACAGGGACAGCACGGGGTTAGATACAGAGTAAAGCTCACTCTACATTGTCCCCCAATCAAACAGTCTCAGGGCAGGGACAGCACAGGGTTAGATACAGAGTAAAGCTCCCTCTACACTGTCCCCCAATCAAACAGTCTCAGGGCAGGGACAGCACGGGGTTAGATACAGAGTAAAGCTCCCTCTACACTGTCCCCCCCCATCAAACACTCCCAGGACAGGGACAGCACAGGGTTAGATACAGAGTAAAGCTCCCTCTACACTGTCCCCCCATCAAACACTCCCAGGGACAGGGACAGCACAGGGTTAGATACAGAGTAAAGCTCCCTCTACACTGTCCCCCCATCAAACACTCCCAGGGACAGGGACAGCACGGGGTTAGATACAGAGTAAAGCTCACTCTACATTGTCCCCCAATCAAACAGTCTCAGGGCAGGGACAGCACAGGGTTAGATACAGAGTAAAGCTCCCTCTACACTGTCCCCCAATCAAACAGTCTCAGGGCAGGGACAGCACGGGGTTAGATACAGAGTAAAGCTCCCTCTACACTGTCCCCCCCCATCAAACACTCCCAGGACAGGGACAGCACGGGGTTAGATACAGAGTAAAGCTCCCTCTACACTGTCCCCCCATCAAACACTCCCAGGGACAGGGACAGCACGGGGTTAGATACAGAGTAAAGCTCACTCTACATTGTCCCCCCATCAAACACTCCCAGGACAGGGACAGCACGGGGTTAGATACAGAGTAAAGCTCCCTCTACATTGTCCCCCAATCAAACAGTCTCAGGGCAGGGACAGCACGGGGTTAGATACAGAGTAAAGCTCCCTCTACATTGTCCCCCAATCAAACAGTCTCAGGGCAGGGACAGCACGGGGTTAGATACAGAGTAAAGCTCACTCTACATTGTCCCCCAATCAAACAGTCTCAGGGCAGGGACAGCACAGGGTTAGATACAGAGTAAAGCTCCCTCTACACTGTCCCCCCCCATCAAACACTCCCAGGACAGGGACAGCACGGGGTTAGATACAGAGTAAAGCTCCCTCTACACTGTCCCCCATCAAACACTCTTAAGTAAATCTCCCTCTACACTGTCCCCCATCAAACACTACCAGGACAGGGTCAGCAGGGGGTTAGATACAGAGTAAAGCTCTCTCTACACTGTCCCCCATCAAACACTTTCAGGACATGGACAGCATAGGGTTAGATACAGAGTAAAACTCACTCTACACTGTCCCCCATCAAACACTCCCAGGGCAGGGACAGCATGGGGGTTACATACAGAGTAAAGCTCTCTCTACACTGTCGCCCCCATCAAACACTCCCAGGACATGGGCAGGATGAGGTGAGATACCGAGTAAAGCTCCCTCTACACTGTCCCTCCATCCCAGGACAGGGAGAGCATGGGGTTAGATACAGAGTAAAGCTCCCTCTACACTGTCCCCATCCCTGGACAGGGTCAGCACGGGGTTAGATACAGAGTAAAGCTCCCTCTACACTGTCCCCCATCAAACACTCTCAGGACAGGGACAGCATGGGGTTAGATACAGAGTAAACCTCCCTCTACACTCTCCCCCCATCCCAGGGACAGCACGGGGTTAGATACAGAGTAAACCTCTCTCTACACTCTCCTCCCATCCCAGGGACAGCATGAGGTTAGATACAGAGTAAAGCTCCCTCAATACTGTCCCCTCCATCCCAGGACAGGGGCAGCACGGGGTTAGATACAGAGTGAAGCTCCCTCTACACTGTCCCCCCATCCCAGGGACAGGGACAGCACCAGGTTAGATACAGAGTAAACCTCCCTCTACACTCTCCTCCAATCCCAGGGACAGGGACAGCACGGGGTTAGATACAGAGTAAAGCTCCCTCTACACTGTACCCCCATCCCAGGGACAGCATGAGGTTAGATACAGAGTAAAGCTCCCTCAATACTGTCCCCTCCATCCCAGGACAGGGGCAGCACGGGGTTAGATACAGAGTAATGCTCCCTCTACACTCTCCCCCCATCCCAGGGACACGGACAGCCCGGGGTTAAACAGACAGTGTATCCAGCCGCTACCCTGTGACAGTAACACCACCCCTCTGACTGTGAACCAGACCACCCTCTCTGCACCCACCGCCCCACTTCGAGGAATCAAAGTGAGGACCCGTTCCTCCAGGCTCGGAAGAAAACAGGCCTGGCGAGTCTGTGGGAGTGACATTCATGGGAGATTGCTCAAGTCGGAGGCCCGTTGTGTGGGCGCTGATGGGGATGACAAAGACTGGGTTCCATTCCCCTCAGCCACCAAATATCATGTTACTCAGCACAAAGCCACTGCTGGTTAATTGAAGACTTGCAAGTGCCTCCCACAGAGCTTGCAGAGAGCCACAATGTAAATGTGAAACTGCACTTACATATTGTGGTTTGAGTTGTTCTGAAGACTCTGAGAGACCCAGCAGCAATGTTTCCTCTGAGCTCTGCAGGAAGTTTTGACCAATGAGCGAGTCAGACACTCAGTTCATTTGACTGTTCCAGAACGTCATGCCTTAGAGTCAGAGCAAAGCTCCGTCTACACCGACCGCGTTCACCCTCCCCCTCCCAAAGCAAACATTCCCAGGAACAGGGACAGCACGGGCTTAGGTAGAGAGTAAAGCTCCCTCTACTCTGTTCCCCACCCCGTTTCCAGGACAGGTACAGCACAGGGATACCATCAAACAATCTCAGGACAGGGACAACATGGGGATAGATACAGAGAAAAGCTCCCTCTACACTGTTTCCCCATCAAACACTACCAATGTAGGGACAGCACGGGGTTAGATACAGAGTAAGACTTCTTCTACACTGTTTCCCCATCAAACACTCCCAATGTAGGGACAGCACAGCGCTGGATACACGGGGTTAGATGCTAAATTGTCCCATAGCCGCCCAGAGATGTGCAGGTTAGGGTGGGTTGGCCATGCTAAATTGTCCCATAGTGCCCCAGGGATGTGCAGGTTCGGGTGGATTGGCCATGCTAAATTGTCCCATAGTGCCCCAGGGATGTACAGGTTAGGGTGGATTGGCCATGCTAAATTGTCCTGTAGTGCCTAGGGATGTGCAGGTTAGGGTGGATTGGCCATGCTAAATTGTCCCCTAGTGCCCAGAGATGTGCAGGTTAGGGTGGATTGGCCATGCTAAATTGTCCCATAGTGTCCAGGGATGTGCAGGTTAGGGAGGATTGGCCATGCTAAATTGTCCCACAGTGCCCAGGGATGTGCAGGTTGGGGTGGATTGGCCATGCTAAATTGTCCCGTAGTGTCCAGGGATGTGCAGGTTTGGGTGGATTGGCCATGCTAAATCGTCCCATAGTGCCCAGGGATGTGCAGGTTAGGGTGGATTGGCCATGCTAAATTGCCCCGTAGTGCCCAGGGATGTGCAGGTTAGGGTGGATTGGCCATGCTAAATTGCCCCGTAGTGCCCAGGGATGTGCAGGTTAGGGTGGGTTGGCTACGAGAAATACAGAGTAATAGGTTAGTGGAGTGGATCTGGGTGGGATGCTCTTTCGAGTGTCAGTACGGACCTGATGGCCCAAGTGGCCTGTTTCCACAGCGTGGGGAGTTTCTGATAGAGTCTGCGTTTCCTCCCACTTTTCAAAGATTTGCCTCTTATAATGTCATACAACCTGGAATACGACCCTTTGGTCTGAACCGTCCAAACGCAACTAAATAACGTAAATTAATCCAGCCCCATTTGCCAGCACGTGGCCCATATCCCTCCAAACCCTTCCTACTCATGTCCCCATCCAGGTGCCTTTTAAATGCTGTCATTGTACCAGCCTCCACCACTTCCTCTGGTTGCTCATTCCATACACGTACCACCCTCTGCGTGAATAAGTTGCCCCTCAGATCCCTTTTAAATCTTTCCCCTCTCACCCTAAACCCCTAGACTTGGACTCCCTTACTTTGAGGCTAAAAAAAACTGGGCTTTTCACCCTCCTGAGACTGTGTCCAGTCCTACAGAATGGGCCGCATGGTGGCACAGTGGTTAGCACTGCTGCCTCACGGGACCCGGGTTCAATTCCCGCCTCTGGTGACTGTCTGTGTGGAATTTGCACATTCTCCCCGTGTCTGTGTGGGTTTCCTCCGGGTGCTCCGGTTTCCTCCCACAGTCACAAAGATGTGCAGGTCAGGTGAACTGGCCGTGCTAAATTGCCCATAGTGTTAGGTGAAGGGGTAAGTGTAGGGGAATGGGTTGCCCTTCGGAGGGTCGGTGTGGACTCGTTGGGCCGAAGGGCCTGTTTCCACACTGTAAGTAATCTAATCTAATCCCCTGCTTCAACGGCCCTGTCTCTCCTATCAACGAGTGTTGTCGGTTTATTATAATGTCAGTTCTCATCGAGTCATAGAGCCCAGATACAGACCCTTCAGTCCAGTCTAACCTGGTCCCATCCAGACCCTTCTCAACCTTCCCTGTCCATGTGCCTGTCCAAGTGTCTTTTAGGTTCTGTTCCTGTAGCTGTCCTGATTGCTACCACTGACAAATCAATTCACACACATCCCACCCTTTGAAATGTAAGGCCTCGTATTTTTCTTTTAGCCCCCCCCCCTCAACATACTCGTTTTGTTCTTGGGCCTTTTAAAAATAAAAGGAAGATTCTGTTCATGAATTCGGGGATGGAGCTGTGAATAATTACCGCAGCACCGAATTCGATAGCCAGGGTGAACTCTCGCTCTGCATGGCCCACCAGTTGAAGAGGTGAATTTTATCAGAGCTCTCTGACCCAGAGGGCTGGGGCCTAGCTGAGTGTGCGGCACACTGAATGTCTGATCAAAACTAATCTGTATGTAAACCACACATCCCGTCACCCAGCTGGAAGGTGATCGGGGTCCTTCTTGTTGGGAAAGGGGGTGGTATTTTCGACGTGGGCAGTTTGGGGCCTATGCACTAGGCCGTCAGCAGAGCATGTTGCTAAGGTCAGGCTCTGAAAAGGCAAGCGAGCGTTGCCAATGGTGAGACAGGCAGATTCGGGGGGGTGGGGGGGGGGGTGGGGGGGAGGTGTGTGTGAGTTGGCAGCGGTGAGGTTTGGGAGACAGAGAGAGCGATTTCGACAGAGAAAGAAAAGAAGTGCATAATTCTGTGGTGAAAGCCGTGGGCGGGAAGCTCGAAATATCTGCCTTCCTGTGTGAGCATCGGTAAGGGGTGTGGGGGGGGGGGTATAGGGCTGAGGTGGTGGCGAGGTTAGAGACGGGAAACTTCAAAAGCACACTGCTCGCTCAGCACTAATGCCCTGGGACCGGGTCGACTTCCTGCCCTCCTCTGAGCCATGTTCACACGCACACCAGGCCCACGGCTCACCGCAGCGCTTTGGCAAGGATTGTGGGGCCAGGGGACAGAGTCAAGACTGAGCTATATCATAGAATCATAGAATCCCTACAGTGTGGAAACAGGCCCTTCGGCCCAACAAGTCCACACCGACCCTCCAAAGGGTAACCCACGCAGATTCATTCCCCAACCCTATTACTCTACATTTACCCCTGACCAATGACCTAACGTACACATCCCTGAGCACGATGGGCAATATCCCACGGCCAATCCACCCTAACCTGCACATCCCTGAGCACTATAGGCAATTTTCCATGGCCAATCCACCCTAACCTGTACATCTTTGGCTTATGGGTGGAAACTGGAGCACCCGGAGGAAACACACATAGACAGGATTGCCAAAATTAGCGCACACTCACACACACACACAGACTCACACTCACATTCTCACACAGACTCACACTCTCACACAGACTCACACTCACACACACACACAAACACACACAGACTCACACTCACACACACACACAAACACACACAGACTCACACACACACAGACTCACACTCTC
The DNA here is from genome assembly GCF_037043375.1 of Chiloscyllium plagiosum. Taxonomy (NCBI): domain Eukaryota; kingdom Metazoa; phylum Chordata; class Chondrichthyes; order Orectolobiformes; family Hemiscylliidae; genus Chiloscyllium; species Chiloscyllium plagiosum. Next base: position 55,245,797 of record NW_028270188.1, read on the forward strand.
ACACACACAGACTCACTCACACACACTCACACACACACAGACTCACACTCACACGCAGCCACACACGCAAACACACACATACACAACCACACACATGCTCACACACACATGCTCACACACACACATGTGCAGACACATATGCAGACACACATAAACACACACAGACACACACGTGCAGACACACGCACTCGCGTGCACACACACTCACACTCACTCTTACACTCACAAAAACACACACTCACGCACATACACACGCTCACACACACACAAACACACACACATTCACACACACTCACGCACAGATGCTCACACACATAAACACACGCTTACACACACAGACACATAAACACACACACTCTCACACACACTCACTCACACACACATATACACACACTCTCACACACACACAAACACTCACACACTCACCCACCCATGCTCACACTCGCACACTCACACGCACCCACGTGTACGCGCACACACACACTTGCAGATACACACACACACACACACGGTGCTCACACTCCCGGGATTAGTGAATACATGACACACACAGCCCCACATCTACATTGCTGTCATAGTCTCTTCATTTGCCTTGGCTTTCCCTGTACCTTGTGTTGCCCAGGCCAACGTTATCCCTCATGTTTGCCCGGACGTATACTATTGCTCATGTTTTCAGGTCGTAAACTATCCCTTGTGTTTCCCGGGCCTACACTATCTCTCGTGTTTCTGGGCCTACACTATCCCTCGTGTTTCCCGGGCCTACACTATCTCTCGTGTTTCTGGGCCTACACTATCCCTCGTGTTTCCCGGGCCTACACTGTCGCTCCTGTTTCCCAGGCCTACACTATCCCTCGTGTTTCCCGGGCCCACACTATCCCTCGTGTTTCTGGGGCCTACACTGTCCCTCCTGTTTCCCGGGCCTACACTGTCCCTCCTGTTTCCTGGGCCTACACTGTCCCTCGTGTTTGCCCGAGCCTACACTGTCCCTCCTGTTTCCCGGGCTTACACTATCCCTCATGTTTGCCCGAGCTAAGCCTTCTGTTTCCCCGGGCCTACACTATCCCTCGTGTTTGCCTGAGCCTATGCTGAGCCTTCTCTTTCCCCGGGCCTACACTATACCTCGTGTTTCCGTGGCCTACATTATCCCTCGTTTGTCCAGCGTCTACACTCTCCCTTGTGTTTTCCAGGCCTACACTATCCCTCTTGTTTCCGGAGCCTACACTGTCCCTCATGTTTGCCTGTGCCTATGCTATCCCTCATGTTTTCCAGGTCCGCACTATCTCTCGTGTTTCCGGAGCCTACACTGTCCCTCCTGTTTCCCGGGGCCTACACTATCCCTCGTGTTTGCCCGGGCCTACTCTACCCCTTTTGTTTCCCAGGCCTACATTCCCCCATTTGCCCAGCGTCTACACTACCCCTCGTGCTTCCCAGGCCTACACTATCCCTCCTGTTGCCGGCGTCTAACTATTCCTTGTGTTTGCCCAGCCTGCGATATTCCTCCTGTCTTCCCAGGCCTGCGATATTCCCCTGATAGACCGCAGAGGGCCTGGCCTCTCAGTACGAGCTCTGAGTCTGGGCTGTAACCACTGAAGGAGCGCGTATGTGTGCTCTTTGTGGGTTGAGGGTGTTAAACCGTCTCTAAGCAGGATGAGTCAACAGATTCACACCTTGGTCAAAGATCTTGAAAAGCCACGACCATTAAGAAGATCAAAATTGGTCTGATCTTAAATCTCAACTCTCTGACTGAGTTATTTAACAATTGCTTGTGTTTTTTAATTTCTGACGAGTCCCAGATTCTCCTGAATACACAGTAAATTGCATGTAATTTACAGCAAGGCATGTTCCATTTGGCCCCTGGCTACCTGCTGGCTCCCCCACAACCCCATTCCAGCCCCATACCCCATTCTCCCCCCACTCCCTGTGGGAGCGAGCCCCCCATTCTCCCCCCCCCCACTCCCTGTGGGAGTGAGTCCCCCATTCTCTCCCCCCACCCCCCCCACTCCCCGTGGGAGTGAGTCCCTTATTCTGCCCCCCGCACTCCCCGTGGGAGTGAGTCCCCCATTCCCCCCCCCCCCACTCCCCATGGGAGTGAGTCCCCCATTCTCCCCCCACTCCCCGTGGGAGCGAATCCCCCATTCTCTCCCCCCCACCACTCCCTGTGGGAGCGAGTCCCACATTCTCCCCCCACTCCCCGTGGGAGCGAGTCCCCCATTCCCCTCCCACTCCCCGTGGGAGTGAGTCGCCCATTCTCCCCCCACTCCCCGTGGGAGCGAGTCCCCCATTCTCCCCCCACTCCCCCATGGGAGCAAGTCCCCCATTCTCTATCTCTCTTGGTCTAGACATTTCTCCTGAAATCCCGATTAAACCCCGCTCCTGACTCGTGCCTCATCGATGGTGGGACAGGCTTTGGGGAGGAGGGAGTCAGGAGGGGAGTTACTCGCTGCAAGATGCCCAGCCTCTGACCCTGCTCTTGTAGCCCCTGTGTGTTTATGGCTGGGTCCAGATCAGTTTCTGGTCAATGGTAACCCCCAGGATCTGGATAGTGGGGGGATTCAGTGATGGTAACACCATTAAAGGTCAAGAGGGCGATAGTTAGATTCTCTCTCAATGGTAACCCCCAGGATGTTGATAGTGGGGCGATTCAGTGATGGTAACACCATTGAATGTCAAGGGGGCGATGGTTAGGTTCTCTCTCAATGGTAACCCACAGGGTGTTGATAGTGGGGGGATTTAGTGATGGGAGCACCATTGAATGTCAAGTGAATTTTGATTGCCTCTTGCCGGAGATGGTCATTGCCTGGCAGTTATGTGGCCACTCACCCAGCTTAGGCCTGGATGATGCCCAAGTCTTGCTGCATTTGGACACGGACTGCTTCAGTAGCTGAACGTTGTGAAATTATCACATGGAGGGCCGGTGTTGGACTGGGGGGGGGGGGGGGGACAAAGTTTAAAAAGCACACAGATTACAAATTCAGCTAATAGTCCGACAGGTTTATTTGGAAGTACTAGCTTTCGGAGCGCTATTCCTTTGTCAGTGAGCTAGTCAATCTACCCTGTGATAGAGCAGCGCTCCGAAATTAGTACTTCCAAATAAACCTGTCAAGTCATAGAGTTGAAAAGCACGGAGACTAACCCTTGGGTCCAACCCGTCCATGCCAACCTGATATCCCAACCTAATCTAGTCTCATTTTGCCAGCATTTGGCCCATATCCCTCTAAACCCTTCCTATTCATATACCCATCCAGGTGCCTTTTAAGTGCTGTCATTGTACCAGCCTCCACCACTTACTTCCTCTGGCAGCTCGTTCCACACACACACACACACCCTCTGTGTAACAAAAGAGACCTAAGGGCAACTTTTTCACACAGAGGGTGGTGCGTGTATGGAATGAGCTGCCAGAGGAAGTGGTGGAGGCTGGTACAATTACAACATTTAAAAGGCATTTGGATGGGGACATGAGTAGGAAGGGTTTGGAAGGATATGGGGTCGGGTGCTGGCAGGTGGGACTAGATTGGGTTGGGATATCTGGTCGGCACGGACGGGTTGGACGAAGGGTCTGTTTCCGTGCTGTACATCTCTGTGACTCTATGACGCAGACACCCGGTACTTTGCTCATAATTGACTGATTACCCTGCTCCTCAGTGATTTGGATAGATACGGCCCACGTTCCCCCGACACCTTTGCGAATTCGCCTTAATTTGGGTTTTTCTGTGAACCTTCAGCACTCAGAAAGCGTTTTTCACACGTTTACCTGCAGCGAAACCCTGCTCGATTCAGATCAGACCAAGCCGAAACAGAGCGAGCAGGGGTCAGCCAGAGTTCAGCAGGTCCCGAGAATGCCCCGAATTTCAGCCCTCGACAGGGGTCAGGGTCCCTTCACTCGCAGGGGTCAGGTCAGTCAACTCAGAACCTGCCCTTGTATGGGTCCAGCCTGTTACACAGGAACAAGAGGCCATTCAGCACCCCCTCCTCCAGCCTGTTACACAGAAACAGGGAGGCCATTCAGCACCCCCTCCTCCAGCTTGTTACACAGAAACAGGAGACCATTCAGCCCCCCTCCTCCAGCCTGTTACACAGGAACAGGAGGCCCATCAGCCCCCCTCCTCCAGCCTGTTACACAGAAACAGGAGGCCATTCAGCCCCTCCTCCTCCAGCCTGTTACACAGAAACAGGAGGCCATTCAGCCCCTCCTCCTCCGGCCTGTTACACAGGAACAGGAGGCCATTCAGCCCCCCTCCTCCAGCCTGTTACACGGAAACAGGAGGCCATTCAGCCCCTCCTCCTCTAGCCTGTTACACAGAAACAGAAGCCATTCAGCACCACTATCCCCCCCCCAAACCTGCTTTCATTGTCTCTCTTTTAATCTTTTTTTATCTGGGAGGGTAAGTGGGGTGGGGTGAACTAGTGAACCAATAAGCACACAGCAAGATCCCACACGCCACGACGTGATAATCCGGCTTTATCCGCTGAGAGAGGGAGAGAGAGAGAGGGCATTCTCGGGACCTGCTGAACTCTGGCTGACCCCTGCTCGCTCTGTTTCGGCTTGGGTCTGATCTGAATCGAGCAGGGTTTCGCTGCAGGGACGAGTGGTGGGAGTGGGGGGGGGGGGGGGGGGGGGGGAGGTGGGGTGAAGGGAAATGACAGAAAACCTAACGATCAGCAATTCACCTGCACCAGCCACCCACCCCTCCAACTTTCCCGCTCCGATTCGGAATCACTGACTGCTACGTTTCGTAAGATCGACACCTGATCTGTCACAGAGGTGTGAAGTATTAGATTCATTGCCAAATCTGATAAGGCCTGTATCGAAAGAGTCAGAGAGCCAAGGCAAGAGGGAGATGCAGATTTGGGTCAACTAGAGTTCACCAGGCCTCGTGACAACCCCGTTTGGCCTGTCTAGGGAGGGAGAGAGATCGTTCGGCCCATTCCCCCCTATACTAGGAAGCGTGGGTGGACCAGGCAGGCCTGGGAGCTCCCTCTAACCATCACGAGGTCACCTGCCCGAGTTTCGATTTATGTGGAAATGGGAGGTGGACGTTCACTGCCCCCCTTCCTCCTCCAGCCTGTTACACAGGAGGCCATTCAGCCCCCCTCCTCCTCCAGGCTGTTACACAAGAGGCCAGTCAGCCCCCTTCCTCCTCCAGCCTGTTACACAGGAGGCCATTCAGCCCCCTTCCTCCTCCAGTCTGTTACACAGGAACAGGAGGGAATTCAGCCCCCCTCCTTGACCCTGTTACCCAAGATAAGGAGGTCATTCAGCCCATTTCTTGGGTGACTGACCCTCTTGTCAGTGGTGAAATGGTTCCTCACCCTTCCTCCCCTCATTCACAACCCTCCATCTCTCCAGATAGACTGTAGCCGCTCCCTTAATCGACCCCGCCTCCCGCATCCTCTTCAAGGGCTGAGGGATATGAGGTGGAGGTTGGGGAGGGGGAGGGATGGGCTCAATTGGCTGGAGGGTTGGTTTACAATGCAGAGTTGGACCAACAGCATGAGTTCAATTCCCTCACCGGCTGGAGTTACCCTGAAGAACTCTGCTTCCTGACCTCTTCCCTTGCCTGAACCTCTCCCGCCACCAGACATCTCTCTCTCTCTCCATCTCTCTTTCTCACCATCATGTCTGCGTGGGTTTCCTCCGGGTGCTCCGGTTTCCTCCCACAGTCCAAACATGTGCAGGTTAGGGCGGGTTGGCCATGCTAAATTGTCCCGTAGGGCCCAGGGATGAGCAGGTTAGGGTGGATTGGCCATGCTAAATTGTCCCGTAGGGCCCAGGGATGTGCAGGTTAGGGTGGATTGGCCATGCTAAATTGTCCCATAGTGTCCAGGGATGTGCAGGTTAGGGTGGATTGGCTGTGCTAAATTGTCCCGTAGTGACCAGGGATGTGCAGGTTAGGATGGATTGGCCATGAGAAATTGTCCCATAGTGCCCAGGGATGTGCAGGTTAGGGTGGATTGGCCATGAGAAATTGTCCCATAGTGCCCAGGGATGTGCAGGTTAGGTTGGATTGGCCATGAGAAATTGTCCCATAGTGCCCAGGGATGTGCAGGTTAGGGTGGATTGGCCATGCTAAATTGTCCCGTAGTGCCCAGGGATGTGCAGGTTAGGGTGGATTGGCCATGAGAAATTGTCCCATAGTGCCCAGGGATGTGCAGGTTAGGGTGGATTGGCCATGAGAAATTGTCCCATAGTGCCCAGGAATGTGCAGGTTAGGGTGGATTGGCCATGCTACATTGTCCCGTAGTGTCCAGGGATGTGTAGGTTAGGATGGATTGGCCGTGCTAAATTGTCCCGTAGTGCCCAGGGATGTGCAGGTTAGGGTGGATTGGCCATACTAAATTGTCCCATAGTGCCCAGGGATGTGCAGGTTAGGGTGGATTGGCCATGCTAAATTGTCCCATAGTGCCCAGGGATGTGCAGGTTAGGGTGGATTGGCCATGAGAAATTGTCCCGTAGTGACCAGAGATGTGCAGGTTAGGGTGGATTGGCCGTGCTAAATTGTCCCGTAGTGCCCAGGGATGTGCAGGTTCGGGTGGATTGGCCATGAGAAATTGTCCTATAGTGCCCAGGGATGTGCAGGTTAGGGTGGATTGGCCATGCTACATTGTCCGCAGTGTTTAGGCCTGATGGGTTAATTATAGTAAATGTGGGTTTATGCGGACAGGGTGGGATGCTCTTCAGAGAGTGAGTGCAGATTGGATGGGCCTCACAGCCTTTATCAGCACCTGAGGGATTCCATTGCGATTTGGCCTTCGTGCCTTTCCTGAGGAGGTTGGGGCCTAGTGCAGCCTGAGGCCTACCCAGGAAACTGTCCAATTGGATGCAATATTGGCTCCTCGACAGAGGAGGGTGTTTTTCAGGCCAGAGGCCTGTAACTGGAGATCGCTGCTGGGTCCCCTTTTCTTTGTGGTTTATAGAGATGATTTAAATGTGAATAAAGGCGGTGTGTGTCATAAGCTTGTGGATGACACCAAAATTTTGGTGTTGTGGACAGAGATGGAGCTTATCCCAGATTCCAAAAAAACCTTGATACACCCTCCTCAGTCAATGGACTGAGGAGGGTGTATGACTCTATGAGTACAGGGTTTATTTCTGTGCTGTACATGTCTATGACTCTATGACTGAAGGGTCTGTTTCTGTGCTGTACATCTTTATGACTCTATGAATGAAGGGTCTGTTTCTGTGCTGTACATCTTTATGACTCTATGACTTAAGGGTCTGTTTCTGTGCTGTACATCTCTATGACTCTATTACTGAATGGTCTGTTTCTGTGCTGTACATCTCTATGACTGAAGGGTCTGTTTCTGTGCTGTACATCTCTATGACTCTATGACTGAAGGGTCTGTTTCTGTGCTGTACATCTCTATGACTGAATGGTCTGTTTCTGTGCTGTACATCTCTATGACTCTATGACTGAAGGGTCTGTTTCTGTGCTGTACATCTCTATGACTCTATGACTGAAGGGTCTGTTTCTGTGCTGTACATCTCCATGACCCTATGACAGAAGGGTCTGTTTCTGTGCTGTACATCTCTATGACTCTATGACTGAAGAGTCTGTTTCTGTGCTGTACATCTCTATGACTCTATGACTGAAGAGTATGTTTCTGTGCTGTACATCTCTATGACTGAAGGGTCTGTTTCTATGCTGTACATCTCTATGACTGAAGGGTCTGTTTCTGTGCTGTACATCTCTATGACTCTATGACTGAAGGGTCTGTTTCTGTGCTGTACATCTCTATGGCTCTATGACTGAAGGGTCTGTTTCTGTGCTGTACATCTCTATGACTGAAGGGTCTGTTTCTGTGCTGTACATCTCTATGACCCTATGACTGAAGGGTCTGTTTCTGTGCTGAACATCTCTATGACTGAAGAGTCTGTTTCTGTGCTGTACATCTCTCTGACTGAAGGGTCTGTTTCTATGCTGTACATCTCTATGACTCTAAGACTCAAGCGTCTATTTCTGTGCTGTACATCTCTATGACTCTATGACTGAAGGGTCTGTTTCTGTGCTGTACATCTCTATGACTGAAGGGTCTGTTTCTGTGCTGTACATCTCTATGACTCTATGACTGAAGGGTCTGTTTCTGTGCTGTACATATCTATGACTCTATGACTGAAGGGTCTGTTTCTGTGCTGTACATCTCTATGACTCTATGACTGAAGGGTCTGTTTCTGTGCTGTACATCCCTATGACTCTATGACTGAAGGGTCTATTTCTGTGCTGTACATCTCCATGGCTCTATGACTGAAGGGTCTCTTTCTGTGCTGTGCATCTCTATGACTGAAGGGTCTGTGTCTGTGCTGTACATCTCTATGACTCTATGACTGAATGGTCTATTTCTGTGCTGTACATCTCTATGACTCTATGACTGAAGGGTCTGTTTCTGTGCTATACATCTCTATGGCTCTATGAGTGAAGGGTCTGTTTCTGTGCTGTACATCCCCAATGACTCTATGACTGTACGGTCTGTTTCTGTGCTATACATCTCTATGACTCTATGACTGAAGGGTCTGTTTCTGTGCTGTACATCCCTATGGCTCTATGACTGAAGGGTCTGTTTCTGTGCTGTACATCTCTATGACTGAATGGTCTGTTTCTGTGCTATACATCTCTATGGCTCTATGAGTGAAGGGTCTGTTTCTGTGCTGTACAGCCCCAATGACTCTATGACTGTACGGTCTGTTTCTGTGCTATACATCTCTATGACTCTATGACTGAAGGGTCTGTTTCTGTGCTGTACATCTCTATGGCTCTATGACTGAAGGGTCTGTTTCTGTGCTGTACATCTCTATGACTGAATGGTCTGTTTCTGTGCTGTACATCTCTATGACTCTATGACTGAATGGTCTGTTTCTGTGCTGTACATCTCTATGACTCTATGACTGAAGGGTCTGTTTCTGTGATGTACATCTCTATGACTCTCTGACTGAATGGTCTGTTTCTGTGCTGTACATCGCTATGGCTCTATGACTGAATGGTCTGTTTCTGTGCTGTACATCGCTATGACTGAAGGGTCTGTTTCTGTGCTGTACATCTCTATGCCTCTAAGACTGACGGGTCTGTTTCTGTGCTGTACATCTCTATGACTGAAGGGTCTGTTTCTGTGCTGTACATCTCTATGACTATGAAAGAAGGGTCTGTTTCTGTGCTGTACATCTCTATGACTGAAGGGTTTGTTTCTGTGCTGTACATCTCTATGCCTCTAAGACTGAAGGGTCTGTTTCTGTGCTGTACATCTCTATGACTGAAGGGTCTGTTTCTGTGCTGTACATCTCTATGACTATGACAGAAGGGTCTGTTTCTGTGCTGTACATCTCTATGACTCTCTGACTGAATGGTCTGTTTCTGTGCTGTACATCTCTATGAGTGAAGGGTCTGTTTCTGTGCTGTACATCTCTATGACTGAAGGGTCTGTTTCTGTGCTGTATATCTCTATGACTATGAAAGAAGGGTCTGTTTCTGTGCTGTACATCTCTATGACTGAAGGGTCTGTTTCTGTGCTGTACATCTCTATGCCTCTAAGACTGAAGGGTCTGTTTCTGTGCTGTACATCTCTATGACTGAAGGGTCTGTTTCTGTGCTGTACATCTCTATGACTATGACAGAAGGGTCTGTTTCTGTGCTGTACATCTCTATGACTCTCTGACTGAATGGTCTGTTTCTGTGCTGTACATCTCTATGACTGAAGGGTCTGTTTCTGTGCTGTACATCCCTATGACTATGACAGAAGGGTCTGTTTCTGTGCTGTACATCTCTATGACTCTCTGACTGAATGGTCTGTTTCTGTGCTGTACATCTCTATGAGTGAAGGGTCTGTTTCTGTGCTGTACATCTCTATGAGTGAAGGGTCTGTTTCTGTGCTGTACATCTCTATGACTCTATGACTGAAGGGTCTGTTTCTGTGCTGTACATCTCTATGACTGAAGGGTCTGTTTCTCTGCTGTAAGTCTCTATGACTCTATGACTGAAGGGTCTGTTTCTGTGCTGTACATCTCTATGAGTGAAGGGTCTGTTTCTGTGCTGTACATCTTTCTGACTATGACTGAAGGGACAGTTTCTGTGCTGTACATCTCTATGACTCTATGACGGAAGGGTCTATTTCTGTGCTGTACATCTCTATGATTATGTCTGAAGGGACTGTTTCTGTGCTGTACATCTCTATGACTTTATGACTGAAGGGTCTGTTTCTGTACTGTACATCTCTATGACTCTATGAGTGAAGGGTCTGTTTCTGTGCTGTACATCTCTGACTCTATGCCTGAAGGGTCTGTTTCTGTGCTGTACATCTCTATGACTGAAGAGTTTGTTTCTGTGCTGTACATCTCTATGACTCTATGACTGAAGAGTCTGTTTCTGTGCTGTACATCTCTCTGACTGAAGGGTCTGTTTCTATGCTGTACATCTCTATGACTCTAAGACTCAAGGGTCTATTTCTGTGCTGTACATCTCTATGACTCTCTGACTGAAGGGTCTGTTTCTGTGCTGTACATCTCTATGGCTCTCTGACTGAAGGGTCTGTTTCTGTGCTGTACATCTCTATGATTCTATGACTGAAGGGTCTGTTTCTGTGCTGTACATCTCTATGGCTCTATGACTGAAGGGTCTGTTTCTGTGCTGTACATCTCTATGACTCGATGAATGAAGAGTCTGTTTCTGTGCTGTACATCTCTATGACTCTATGACTGAAAGGTCTATTTCTGTGCTGTACATCTCTCTGACTGAATGGGCTGTTTCTGTGCTGTGCATCTCTATGACTGAAGGGTCTGTTTCTGTGCTGTACATCTCCATGACTCAATGACTGAAGAGTCTGTTTCTGTGCTGTACATCTCTCTGACTGAATGGGCTGTTTCTGTGCAGTACATCTCTATGACTCTATGACTGAAGTGTCTGTTTCTGTGCTGTACATCTCTATGACTCTATGACGGAAGGGTCTGTTTCTGTGCTGTACATCTCTATGACTGAAGGGTCTCTTTCTGCGCTGTGCATCTCTATGACTGAAGGGTCTGTTTCTGTGCTGTACATCTCTATGGCTCTACGACTGAATGGTCTGTTTCTGTGCTGTACATCTCGATTACTCTATGACTGAAGGGTCTGTTTCTGTGCTGTACATCCCTATGACTCTATGACTGAAGGGTCTGTTTCTGTGCTGTAGATCTCTATGACTCTATGACTGAATGGTCTATTTCTGTGCTGTACATCTCCATAACTCTATGACTGAAGGGTCTCTTTCTGTGCTGTGCATCTCTATGACTGAAGGGTCTGTGTCTGTGCTGTACATCTCTTTGACTCTACGACTGAATGGTCTATTTCTGTGCTGTACATCTCTATGACTCTATGACTGAAGGGTCTGTTTCTGTGCTATACATCTCTATGGCTCTATGAGTGAAGGGTCTGTTTCTGTGCTGTACATCCCCAATGACTCTATGACTGTACGGTCTGTTTCTGTGCTATACATCTCTATGACTCTATGACTGAAGGGTCTGTTTCTGTGCTGTACATCTCTATGGCTCTATGACTGAAGGGTCTGTTTCTGTGCTGTACATCTCTATGACTGAATGGTCTGTTTCTGTGCTGTACATCTCTATGACTCTATGACTGAAGGGTCTGTTTCTGTGCTGTACATCTCTATGACTCTATGACTGAAGGGTCTGTTTCTGTGCTGTACATCTCTATGACTCTCTGACTGAATGGTCTGTTTCTGTGCTGTACATCGCTATGGCTCTATGACTGAATGGTCTGTTTCTGTGCTGTACATCGCTATGACTGAAGGGTCTGTTTCTGTGCTGTACATCTCTATGACTGAAGGGTCTGTTTCTGTGCTGTACATCTCTATGACTGAAGGGTCTGTTTCTGTGCTGTACATCTCTATGACTATGACAGAAGGGTCTGTTTCTGTGCTGTACATCTCTATGACTGAAGGGTCTGTTTCTGTGCTGTACATCTCTATGCCTCTAAGACTGAAGGGTCTGTTTCTGTGCTGTACATCTCTATGATTGAAGGGTCTGTTTCTGTGCTGTACATCTCTATGGCTATGACAGAAGGGTCTGTTTCTGTGCTGTACATCTCTATGACTCTATGACTGAAGGGTCTGTTTCTGTGCTATACATCTCTATGGCTCTATGAGTGAAGGGTCTGTTTCTGTGCTGTACAGCTCTATGACTCTATGACTGTAGGGTCTGTTTCTGTGCTGTGCATCTCTATGACTCTATGACTGAAGGGTCTGTTTCTGTGCTGTACATCTCTATGACTCTGTGACTGAAGGGTCTGTTTCTGTGCTGTACATCTCTATGACAGAAGCGTCTGTTTCTGTGCTGTACATCTCTATGACTCTATGAGTGAAGGGTCTGTTTCTGTGCTGTACATCTCTTTGACTGAAGGGTCTGTTTCTGTGCTGTACATCTCTATGACTCTATGACTGAATGGTATGTTTCTGTGCTGTACACCTCTATGACAGATGGGTCTGTTTCTGTGCTGTACATCTCTGTGACTGAAGGGTCTGTTTATGTGCTGTACATCTCTATGACTCTATGACTGAAGGGTCTGTTTCTCTGCTGTACGTCTCTATGACTCTATGACTGAAGGGTCTGTTTCTGTGCTGTACATCTCTATGAGTGAAGGGTCTGTTTCTGTGCTGTACATCTTTATGACTATGACTGAAGGGACAGTTTCTGTGCTGTACATCTCTATGACTCTATGACGGAAGGGTCTATTTCTGTGCTGTACATCTCTATGATTATGTCTGAAGGGACTGTTTCTGTGCTGTACATCTCTATGACTTTATGACTGAAGGGTCTGTTTCTGTACTGTACATCTCTATGACTCTATGAGTGAAGGGTCTGTTTCTGTGCTGTACATCTCTGACTCTATGCCTGAAGGGTCTGTTTCTGTGCTGTACATCTCTATGACTGAAGAGTTTGTTTCTGTGCTGTACATCTCTATGACTCTATGACTGAAGAGTCTGTTTCTGTGCTGTACATCTCCCTGACTGAAGGGTCTGTTTCTATGCTGTACATCTCTATGACTCTAAGACTCAAAGGTCTATTTCTGTGCTGTACATCTCTATGACTCTATGACTGAAGGGTCTGTTTCTGTGCTGTACATCTCTATGGCTCTCTGACAGAAAGGTCTGTTTCTGTGCTGTACATCTCTATGATTCTATGACTGAAGGGTCTGTTTCTGTGCTGTACATCTCTCTGGCTCTATGACTGAAGGGTCTGTTTCTGTGCTGTACATCTCTATGACTCGATGAATGAAGAGTCTGGTTCTGTGCTGTACATCTTTATGACTCTATGACTGAAGGGTCTATTTCTGTGCTGTACATCTCTATGACTCTATGACTGAAGGGTCTGTTTCTGTGCTGTACATCTCTATGACTGAAGGGTCTGTTTCTGTGCTGTGCATCTCTATGACTGAAGGGTCTGTTTCTGTGCTGTACATCTCCATGACTCTATGACTGAATGGTCTGTTTCCGTGCAGTACATCTCTATGACTCTATGACTGAAGGGTCTGTTTCTGTGCTGTACATCTCTATGACTCTATGACGGAAGGGTCTGTTTCTGTGCTGTACATCTCTATGACTGAAGGGTCTCTTTCTGTGCTGTGCATCTCTATGACTGAAGGGTCTGTTTCTGTGCTGTACATCTCCATGACTCTATGACTGAATGGTCTGTTTCTGTGCTGTACATCTCTATGACTCTATGACTGAAGGGTCTGTTTCTGTGCTATACATCTCTATGGCTCTATGAGTGAAGGGTCTGTTTCTGTGCTGTACAGCTCTATGACTCTATGACTGTAGGGTCTGTTTCTGTGCTGTGCATCTCTATGACTCTATGACTGAAGGGTCTGTTTCTGTGCTGTACATCTCTATGACTCTATGACTGAAGGGTCTGTTTCGGTGCTGTACATCTCTCTGACTGAAGGGTCTGTTTCTGTGCTGTACATCTCTATGACTCTATGACTGAAGGGTCTGTTTCTGTGCTGTACATCTCTATGACTCTATGACTGAAGGGTCTGTTTCTGTGCTGTACATCTCTATGACTCTCTGACTGAATGGTCTGTTTCTGTGCTGTACATCGCTATGGCTCTATGACTGAAGGGTCTGTTTCTGTGCTTTACATCTCTATGGCTATGACTGAAGGGTCCGTTTCTGTTCTGTACATCTCTATGACTCTATGACTGAAGGGTCTGTTTCTGTGCTGTACATCTCTATGACTCTATGACTGAATGGTCTGTTTCTGTGCTGTACATCTGTATGACTGAAGGGTCTGTTTCTGTGCAGTACATCTCTATGACTCTATGACTGAAGGGTCGGTTTCTGTGCTGTACATCTCTATGACTGAAGAGTCTGTTTCTGTTCAGTACATCTCTATGACTTTATGACTGAAGAGATTGTTTCTGTGCTGTACATCTCTATGACTGAAGGGTCTGTTACTGTGCTGTACATCTCTATGACTCTAGCACTTAAGGTTCTGTTTCTGTGCTGTACATCTCAATGACTATGATTGAAGGTTCTGTTTCTGTGCTGTACATCTCTATGCCTGAAGGGTCTGTTTCTGTACAGTACATCTCTATGACTCTATGACTGAAGGGTCTGTTTCTGTGCTGTACATGTCTCTGACTCTATGACTGTAGGGTCTGTTTCTGTGCTGTACATCTCTATGACTATGACTGAAGGGTCTGTTTCTGTGCTGTACATCTCTATGACTCTATGACTGAAGGGTCTGTTGCTGTGCTGTATATCTCTATGACTATGACTGAAAGGTCTGTTTCTGTGCTGTTCATGTCTATGATTCTATGACTGAATGGTCTGTTTGTTTGCTGTACATCTCTATGACTGAAGGGTCTGTTTCTGTGCTGTACATCTCTATGACTCTATGACTGAAGAGTCTGTTTCTGTGCTGTACATCTCTATGACTCTATGACTGAAGGGTCTGTTGCTGTGCTGTATATCTCTATGACTATGACTGAAAGGTCTGTTTCTGTGCTGTACATCTCTATGACTCTATGACTGAAGAGTCTGTTTCTGTTCTGTACATCTCTATGACTCTATGACTGAAGGGTCTGTTTCTGTGCTGTACATCTCTATGACTCTATGACTGAATGGTCTGTTTCTGTGCTGTACATCTGTATGACTGAAGGGTCTGTTTCTGTGCTGTACATCTCTATGACTCTATGACTGAAGGGCCTGTTTCTGTGCTGTACATCTCTATGACTGAAGAGTCTGTTTCTGTTCTGTACATCTCTATGACTTTATGACTGAAGGGTCTGTTTCTGTGCTGTACATCTCTATCACCCTATGACAGAAGGGTCTGTTTCTGTGCTGTACATCTCGATGCCTGAAGGGTCTGTTTCTGTGCTGTACATCTCTATGACTCTATGACTGAAGGGTCTGTTTCTGTGCTGTACATCTCTATGACTCTATGACTGAAGGGTCTGTTGCTGTGCTGTATATCTCTATGACTATGACTGAATGGTCTGTTTCTGTGCTGTACATCTCTATGATTCTTTGACTGAAGGGTCTCTTTCTGTGCTGTACATCTCTGTGACTGAAGGGTCTGTTTCTGTGCTGTACATCTCTATGACTGAATGGTCTGTTTCTGTGCTGTACATCTCTATGATTCTTTGACTGAAGGGTCTCTTTCTGTGCTGTACATCTCTATGACTGAATGGTCTGTTTCTGTGCTGTACATCTCTATGATTCTTTGACTGAAGGGTCTCTTTCTGTGCTGTACATCTCTATGACTATGACTGAAAGGTCTGTTTCTGTGCTGTACATCTCTATGACTCTATGACTGAAGCGTCTGTTTCTGTGCTGTACATCTCTATGACTCTTTGACTGTAGGGTCTGTTTCTGTGCTGTACATCTCTATGACTCTATGACTGAAGGGTCTGTTTCTGTGCTGTACATGTCTATGATTCTATGACTGAATGGTCTGTTTCT
Source organism: Chiloscyllium plagiosum (assembly GCF_037043375.1). NCBI lineage: Eukaryota > Metazoa > Chordata > Chondrichthyes > Orectolobiformes > Hemiscylliidae > Chiloscyllium > Chiloscyllium plagiosum. The sequence goes on from NW_028270188.1 coordinate 55,261,736, forward strand.
GTGCTGTACATCTCTATGACTCTATGAGTGAAGGGTCTGTTTCTGTGCCGCATATCTCTATGACTCTATGACTGAAGAGTCTGTTTCTGTGCTGTACATCTCTATGACTGAAGGGTCTGTTTTTGTGCTGTACATCTCTATGACTCTATGACTGAAGGGTCTGTTTCTGTGCTGTACATCTCCATGACTCAATGACTGAAGGGTCTGTTTCTGTGCTGTGCATCGCTATGACTATGACTGAATGGACTGTTTCTGTGCTGTACATCTCTCTGGCTCTATGACTGAAGGGTCTGTTTCTGTGCTGTACATCTCTATGACTCGATGAATGAAGAGTCTGGTTCTGTGCTGTACATCTTTATGACTCTATGACTGAAGGGTCTATTTCTGTGCTGTACATCTCTATGACTCTATGACTGAAGGGTCTGTTTCTGTGCTGTACATCTCTATGACTGAAGGGTCTGTTTCTGTGCTGTGCATCTCTATGACTGAAGGGTCTGTTTCTGTGCTGTACATCTCCATGACTCTATGACTGAATGGTCTGTTTCCGTGCAGTACATCTCTATGACTCTATGACTGAACGGTCTGTTTCTGTGCTGTATAACTCTATGACTCTATGACGGAAGGGTCTGTTTCTGTGCTGTACATCTCTACGACTGAAGGGTCTGTTTCTGTGCTGTACATCTCTATGACTGAAGGGTCTGTTCATGTGCTGTACATCTCTATGACTCTTTGACTGGAGAGTCTGTTTCTGTGCTGTATATCTCTATGACTGAAGGGTCTGTTTCTGTGCTGTACATCTCGATGACTCTATGACTGTAGGGTCTGTTTCTGTGCTGTACATCTCTGTGGCTGAAGGATCTGTTCCTGTGCTGTATAACTCGATGACTCTATGACTGAAGGGTCTGTTTCTGTGCTGTCATCTCTATGACTCTATGAGTGAAGGGTCTGTTTCTGTGCTGTACATCTCTCTGACTGAAGGGTCTGATTCTGTGATGTACGTCTCTATGACTCTATGACTGAATGGTCTGTGTCTGTGCTGTACATCTCTATGACTGAAGGGTCTGTTTCTGTGCTGTACCTCTCTATGATTATGTCTGAAGGGAGTGTTTCTGTGCTGTACATCTCTATGACTTTATGACTGAAGGGTCTGTTTCTGTGCTGTATATCCCTATTACTCTATGAGTGAAGGGTCTGTTTCTGTGCTGTACATCTCTATGACTGAAGGGTCTGTTTTTGTGCTGTACATCTCTCTGGCTCTATGACTGAAGGGTATGTTTCTGTGCTGTACATCTCTATGACTCGATGAATGAAGAGTCTGTTTCTGTGCTGTACATCTCTATGACTCTATGACTGAAGGTTCTATTTCTGTGCTGTACATCTCTATGACTCTATGACTGAAGGGTCTGTTTCTGTGCTGTACATCTCTATGACTGAAGGGTCTGTTTCTGTGCTGTTCATCTCTATGACTGAAGGGTCTGTTTCTGTGCTGTACATCTCCATGACTCTATGACTGAATGGTCTGTTTCTGTGCAGTACATCTCTATGACTCTATGACTGAAGGGTCTGTTTCTGTGCTGTACATCTCTATGACTCTATGACGGAAGGGTCTGTTTCTGTGCTGTACATCTCTATGACTGAAGGGTCTCTTTCTGTGCTGTGCATCTCTATGACTGAAGGGTCTGTTTCTGTGCTGTACATCTCCATGACTCTATGACTGAATGGTCTGTTTCTGTGCTGTACATCTCTATGACTCTATGACTGAAGGGTCTGTTTCTGTGCTATACATCTCTATGGCTCAATGAGTGAAGGGTCTGTTTCTGTGCTGTACAGCTCTTTGACTCTATGACTGTAGGGTCTGTTTCTGTGCTGTGCATCTCTATGACTCTATGACTGAAGGGTCTGTTTCTGTGCTGTACATCTCTATGACTCTATGACTGAAGTGTCTGTTTCTGTGCTGTACATCTCTCTGACTGAAGCGTCTGTTTCTGTGCTGTACATCTCTATGACTCTATGACTGAAGGGTCTGTTTCTGTGCTGTACATCTCTATGACTCTCTGACTGAATGGTCTGTTTCTGTGCTGTACATCGCTATGGCTCTATGACTGAAGGGTCTGTTTCTGTGCTTTCCATCTCTATGGCTATGACTGAAGGGTCTGTTTCTGTTCTGTACATCTCTATGACTTTATGACTGAAGGGTCTGTTTCTGTGCTGTACATCTCTATGCCTGAAGGGTCTGTTTCTGTGCTGTACATCTCTATGACTCTATGACTGAAGGGTCTGTTTCTGTGCTGTACATCTCTATGACTCTATGACTGTAGGGTCTGTTTCTGTGCTGAACATCTCTATGACTCTATGACTGAAGGGCCTGTTTCTCTGCTGTACGTCTCTATGACTCTATGACTGAAGGGTCTGTTTCTGTGCTGTACATCTCTATGTGTGAAGGGTCTGTTTCTGTGCTGTAAATCTCTATGACTGAAGGGTCTGTTTATGTGCTGTACATCTCTATGACTCTATGAGTGACGGGTCTGTTTCTGTGCTGTACATTTCTATGACTCTATGACTGAAGGGTCTGTTTCTGTGCTGTACATCTCTATGACTCTATGACTGTAGGGTCTGTTTCTGTGCTGTACATCTCTATGACTATGACTGAAGGGTCTGTTTCGGTGCTGTACATCTCTATGCCTGAAGGGTCTGTTTCTGTGCTGTACATCTCTATGACTCTATGACTGAAGGGTCTGTTGCTGTGCTGTATATCTCTATGACTATGACTGAAAGGTCTGTTTCTGTGCTGTACATGTCTATGATTCTATGACTGAATGGTCTGTTTCTGTGCTGTACATCTCTATGACTGAAGGGTCTGTTTCTGTGCTGTACATCTCTATGACTGAATGGTCTGTTTCTGTGCTGTACATCTCTATGACTATGACTGAAAGGTCTGTTTCTGTGCTGAACATCTCTATGACTCTATGACTGAAGGGCCTGTTTCTCTGCTGTACGTCTCTATGACTCTTTGACTGAAGGGTCTGTTTCTGTGCTGTACATCTCTATGTGTGAAGGGTCTGTTTCTGTGCTGTAAATCTCTATGACTGAAGGGTCTGTTTATGTGCTGTACATCTCTATGACTCTATGAGTGACGGGTCTGTTTCTGTGCTGTACATTTCTATGACTCTATGACTGAAGGGTCTGTTTCTGTGCTATACATCTCTATGACTGATGGGTCTGTTTATGTGCTGTACATCTCTATGACTCTATGACTGAAGGGTCTTTTTCTCTGCTGTACGTCTCTATGACTATATGACTGAACGGTCTGTTTCTGTGCCGTACATCTCTATGAGTGAAGGGTCTGTTTCTGTGCTGTACATCCCTTTGACTGAAGGGTCTGTTTATGTGCTGTACATCTCTATGACTCTATGACTGAAGGGTCTGTTTCTCTGCTGTACGTCTCTATGACTATATGACTGAACGGTCTGTTTCTGTGCTGTACATCTCTATGAGTGAAGGGTCTGTTTCTGTGCTGTACATCTCTATGACTATGACTGAAGGGACAGTTTCTGTGCTGTACATCTCTATGATTATTTCTGAAGGGACTGTTTCTGTGCTGTACATCTCTATGAATTTATGACTGAAGGGTCTGTTTCTGTGCTGTACATGCCTATGACTGAAGGGTCTGTTTCTGTGCTGTACATCTCTATGACTCTATGAGTGAAGGGTCTGTTTCTGTGCTGTACATCTCTATGACTCTATGACTGAAGGGTCTGTTTCTGTGCTGTACATCTCTATGACTCTAAGACTGAAAGGTCTGTTTCTGTGCTGTACATCTCTATGAGTATGACTGAAGGGTCTGTTTTTGTGCTGTACATCTCTATGACTCTATGACTGAAAGGTCTGTTTCTGTGCTGTACATCTCTATGACTCTAAGACTGAAGGGTCTGTTTCTGTGCTGTACATCTCTATGACTCTATGACTGAAGGTCTGTTTCTGTGCTGTACATCTCTATGACTCTATGACTGAAGGGTCTGTTTCTGTGCTGTACATCTCTATGAGTGAAGGGTCTGTTTCTGTGCTGTGCATCTCTATGACTGAAGGGTCTGTTTATGTGCTGTACATCTCTATGACTCTATGAGTGACGGGTCTGTTTCTGTGCTGTACATTTCTATGACTCTATGACTGAAGGGTCTGTTTCTGTGCTATGCATCTCTATGACTGATGGGTCTGTTTCTGTGCTGTACATCCCTTTGACTGAAGGGTCTGTTTATGTGCTGTACATCTCTATGACTCTATGACTGAAGGGTCTGTTTCTGTGCTGTACATCTCTATGAGTGAAGGGTCTGTTTCTGTGCTGTACATCTCTATGACTGAAGGGTCTGTTTATGTGCTGTACATCTCTATGACTCTATGAGTGACGGGTCTGTTTCTGTGCTGTACATTTCTATGACTCTATGACTGAAGGGTCTGTTTCTGTGCTATACATCTCTATGACTGATGGGTCTGTTTATGTGCTGTACATCTCTATGACTCTATGACTGAAGGGTCTTTCTCTCTGCTGTATGTCTCTCTGACTATATGACTGAACGGTCTGTTTCTGTGCTGTACATCTCTATGAGTGAAGGGTCTGTTTCTGTGCTGTACATCTCTATGACTATGACTGAAGGGGCAGTTTCTGTGCTGGACATCTCTTTGACTCTATGAGTGAAGGGTCTGTTTCTGTGCTGTATATCTCTATGACTGAAGGGTCTGTTTCTGTGCTGTACATCTCTATGGCTGAAGGGTCTGTTTCTGTGTTGTACATCTCTATGACTCTATGACTGAAGGGTCTGTTTCTGTGCTGTACATCTCTATGACTATGACTGAAGAATCGGTTTCTGTGCTGTACATCTCTATGACTGAAGGGTCTGTTTCTGTGCTGTACATCTCTATGACTGAAGGGTCTGTTTCTGTGCAGTACATCTCTATGACTCTATGACTGAAGGGTCTGTTTCTGTGCTGTACATCTCTATGACTCTTTGACTGAAGGGTCTGTTTCTGTGCTGTACATCTCTATGACTCTATGACTGAATGGTCTGTTTCTGTGCTGTACATCTCTATGACTGAAGGGTCTGTTTATGTGCTGTACATCTCTATGACTCTATGAGTGACGGGTCTGTTTCTGTGCTGGACATTTCTATGACTCTATGACTGAAGGGTCTGTTTCTGTGCTATACATCTCTATGACTGATGGGTCTGTTTATGTGCTGTATATCTCTATGACTCTATGACTGAAGGGTCTTTTTCTCTGCTGTACGTCTCTATGACTCTATGACTGAACGGTCTGTTTCTGTGCTGTACATCTTTATGAGTGAAGGGTCTGTTTCTGTGCTGTACATCCCTTTGACTGAAGGGTCTGTTTATGTGCTGTACATCTCTATGACTCTATGACTGAAGGGTCTGTTTCTCTGCTGTACGTCTCTATGACTATATGACTGAACGGTCTGTTTCTGTGCTGTACATCTCTAAGAGTGAAGGGTCTGTTTCTGTGCTGTACATCTCTATGACTATGACTGAAGGGACAGTTTCTGTGCTGTACATCTCTATGATTATTTCTGAAGGGACTGTTTCTGTGCTATACATCTCTATGACTTTATGACTGAAGGGTCTGTTTCTGTGCTGTACATCCCTATGACTGAAGGGTCTGTTTCTGTGCTGTACATCTCTCTGACTCTATGAGTGAAGGGTCTGTTTCTGTGCTGTACATCTCTATGACTCTATGACTGAAGGGTCTGTTTCTGTGCTGTACATCTCTATGACTCTAAGACTGAAAGGTCTGTTTCTGTGCTGTACATCTCTATGAGTATGACTGAAGGGTCTGTTTTTGTGCTGTACATCTCTATGACTCTATGACTGAAGGGTCTGTTTCTGTGCTGTACATCTCTATGACTCTAAGACTGAAGGGTCTGTTTCTGTGCTGTACATCTCTATGACTCTATGACTGAAGGGTCTGTTTCTGTGCTGTACATCTCTATGACTCTATGACTGAAGGGTCTGTTGCTGTGCTGTACATCTCTATGAGTGAAGGGTCTGTTTCTGTGCTGTACATCTCTATGACTGAAGGGTCTGTTTATGTGCTGTACATCTCTATGACTCTATGAGTGACGGGTCTGTTTCTGTGCTGTACATTTCTATGACTCTATGACTGAAGGGTCTGTTTCTGTGCTATACATCTCTATGATTGATGGGTCTGTTTCTGTGCTGTACATCCCTTTGACTGAAGGGTCTGTTTATGTGCTGTACATCTCTATGACTCTATGACTGAAGGGTCTTTTTCTCTGCTGTACGTCTCTCTGACTATATGACTGAACGGTCTGTTTCTGTGCTGTACATCTCTATGAGTGAAGGGTCTGTTTCTGTGCTGTACATCTCTATGACTATGACTGAAGGGGCAGTTTCTGTGCTGTACATCTCTTTGACTCTATGAGTGAAGGGTCTGTTTCTGTGCTGGATATCTCTGTGACTCTATGACTGAAGAGTCTGTTTCTGTGCTGTATATCTCTATGACTGAAGTGTGTGTTTCTGTGCTGTACATCTCTATGGCTGAAGGGTCTGTTTCTGTGTTGTACATCTCTATGACTCTATGACTTAAGGGTCTGTTTCTGTGCTGTACATCTCTATGACTATGACTGAAGAATCTGTTTCTGTGCTGTATATCTCTATGACTGAAGGGTCTGTTTCTGTGCTGTACATCTCTATGACTGAAGGGTCTGTTTCTGTGCAGTACATCTCTATGACTCTATGACTGAAGGGTCTGTTTCTGTGCTGTACATCTCTATGACTCTTTGACTGAAGGGTCTGTTTCTGTGCTGTACATCTCTATGACTCTATGACTGAATGGTCTGTTTCTGTGCTGTACATCTCCATGACTGAAGGGTCTGTTTCTGTCCAGTACATCTCTATGACTCCATGACTGAAGGGTCTGTTTCTGTGCTGTACATCTCTATGAGTATGACTGAAGGGTCTGTTTTTGTGCTGTACATCTCTATGACTGAAGGGTCTGTTTTTGTGCTGTACATCTCTGTGACTCTATGACTGAAGAGTCTGTTTCTGTTCTGTACATCTCTATGATTATGTCTGAAGGGACTGTTTCTGTGCTGCACGTCTCTATGACTGAAGGGTCTGTTTCTGTGCTGTACTTGTCTATGATTCTATGACTGAATGGTCTGTTTCTGTGCTGTACATCTCTATGACTCTAGGACTGAAGAGTCTGTTTCTGTGCTGTACATCTCTATGACTCCATGACTGAAGGGTCTGTTTCTGTGCTATACATCTCTATGACTGAAGGGTCTGTTTTTGTGCTGTACATCTCTATGACTGAAGGGTCTGTTTTTGTGCTGTACATCTCTGTGACTCTATGACTGAAGAGTCTGTTTCTGTTCTGTACATCTCTATGATTATGTCTGAAGGGACTGTTTCTGTGCTGCACGTCTCTATGACTGAAGGGTCTGTTTCTGTGCTGTACTTGTCTATGATTCTATGACTGAATGGTCTGTTTCTGTGCTGTACATCTCTATGACTCTAGGACTGAAGAGTCTGTTTCTGTGCTGTACATCTCTATGACTCCATGACTGAAGGGTCTGTTTCTGTGCTGTACATCTCTATGGCTCTATGAGTGAAGGGTCTGTTTCTGTGCTGTACATCTCTATGACTCTATGACTGAAAGGTCTGTTTCTGTGCTGTACATCTCTATGACTCTATGAGTGAAGGGTCTGTTTCTGTGCTGTACATCTCTATGACTCTATGACTGAAAGGTCTGTTTCTGTGCTGTACATCTCTATGACTCTATGACTGAAGGTTCTGTTTCTGTGCTGTACATCTCTATGACTCTATGACTGAAGAGTCTGTTTCTGTTCTGTACATCTCTATGATTATGTCTGAAGGGACTGTTTCTGTGCTGTACGTCTCTATGACTTTATGACTGAAGGGTCTGTTTCTGTGCTGTATATCTCTATTAGTCTTTGACTGAAGAGTCTGTTTCTGTGCTGGACATCTCTGTGACTGAAGGTTCTGTTTCTGTGCTGTACATCTCTATGACTCGATGACTGAAGGGTCTGTTTCTGTGCTGTACATCTCTATGACTCTATGACTGAAGGATCTGTTTCTGTGCTGTACATCTCTATGACTCTATGACTGAAGGGTCTGTTTCTGTGATGTACATCTCTATGACTAGGACAGAAGGGTCTGTTTCTGTGCTGTACATCTCTATGACTCTATGACTGAAGTGTCTGTTTATGTGCTGTACATCTCTATGACTCTATGAGTGAAGGGTCTGTTTCTGTGCTGTACATTTCTATGACTCTATGACTGAAGGGTCTGTTTCTGTGCTATACATCTCTATGACTGATGGGTCTGTTTCTGTGCTGTACATCTCTTTGACTGAAGGGTCTGTTTTTGTGCTGTACATCTCTATGACTCTATGACTGAAGAGTCTGTTTCTGTGCTGTATATCTCTATTAGTCTTTGACTGAAGAGTCTGTTTCTGTGCTGGACATCTCTGTGACTGAAGGTTCTGTTTCTGTGCTGTACATCTCTCTGACACGATGACTGAAGGGTCTGTTTCTGTGCTGTACGACTCTATGACTGAAGGGTCTGTTTCTGTGCTGTACATCTCTATGACTCTATGACTGAAGGGTCTGTTTCTGTGATGTACATCTCTATGACTAGGACAGAAGGGTCTGTTTCTGTGCTGTACATCTCTATGACTCTATGACTGAAGGGTCTGTTTCTGTGCTGTACATCTCTATGAGTGAAGGGTCTGTTTCTGTGCTGTACATCTCTATGACTGAAGTGTCTGTTTATGTGCTGTACATCTCTATGACTCTATGAGTGAAGGGTCTGTTTCTGTGCTGTACATTTCTATGACTCTATGACTGAAGGGTCTGTTTCTGTGCTATACATCTCTATGACTGATGGGTCTGTTTCTGTGCTGTACATCTCTTTGACTGAAGGGTCTGTTTCTGTGCTGTACATCTCTATGACTCTATGACTGAAGGGTCTGTTTCTGTGCTGTACATCTCTATGACTGAAGGGTCTGTTTCTGTGCTGTACATCTCTATGTCTGAAGGGTCTGTTTCTGTGCTGTACATCCCTATGACTGAAGGGTCTGTTTCTGTGCTGTACATCTCTATGACTCTATGACTGAAGGGTCTGTTTCTGTGCTATACATCTCTATGACTGATGGGTCTGTTTCTGTGCTGTACATCTCTTTGACTGAAGGGTCTGTTTATGTGCTGTACATCTCTATGACTCTATGACTGAAGGGTCTTTTTGTCTGCTGTGCGTCTCTATGACTCTATGACTGAACGGTCTGTTTCTGTGCTGTACATCTCTTTGAGTGAAGGGTCTGTTTCTGCGCTGTACATCTCTATGACTCTATGACGGAAGGGTGTATTTCTGTGCTATACATCTCTATGATTATTTCTGAAGGGACTGTTTCTGTGCTATACATCTCTATGACTTTATGACTGAAGGGTCTGTTTCTGTGCTGTACATCCCTATGACTGAAGGGTCTGTTTCTGTGCTGTACATCTCTATGACTCTATGAGTGAAGGGTCTGTTTCTGTGCTGGATATCTCTATGACTCTATGACTGAAGGGTCTGTTTCTGTGCTGTACATCTCTATGACTCTTTGACTGAAGGGTCTGTTTCTGTGCTGTACATCTCTATGACTCTATGACTGAATGGTCTGTTTCTGTGCTGTACATCTCTATGACTGAAGGGTCTGTTTATGTGCTGTACATCTCTATGACTCTATGAGTGACGGGTCTGTTTCTGTGCTGTACATTTCTATGACTCTATGACTGAAGGGTCTGTTTCTGTGCTATACATCTCTATGACTGATGGGTCTGTTTATGTGCTGTACATCTCTATGACTCTATGACTGAAGGGTCTTTTTCTCTGCTGTACGTCTCGATGACTATATGACTGAACGGTCTGTTTCTGTGCTGTACATCTCTATGAGTGAAGGGTCTGTTTCTGTGCTGTACATCCCTTTGACTGAAGGGTCTGTTTATGTGCTGTACATCTCTATGACTCTATGACTGAAGGGTCTGTTTCTCTGCTGTACGTCTCTATGACTATATGACTGAACGGTCTGTTTCTGTGCTGTACATCTCTATGAGTGAAGGGTCTGTTTCTGTGCTGCACATCTCTATGACTATGACTGAAGGGACAGTTTCTGTGCTGTACATCTCTATGATTATTTCTGAAGGGACTGTTTCTGTGCTATACATCTCTATGACTTTATGACTGAAGGGTCTGTTTCTGTGCTGTACATCCCTATGACTGAAGGGTCTGTTTCTGTGCTGTACATCTCTATGACTCTATGAGTGAAGGGTCTGTTTCTGTGCTGTATATCTCTATTAGTCTTTGACTGAAGAGTCTGTTTCTGTGCTGGACATCTCTGTGACTGAAGGTTCTGTTTCTGTGCTGTACATCTCTATGACTCGATGACTGAAGGGTCTGTTTCTGTGCTGTACATCTCTATGACTCTATGACTGAAGGGTCTGTTTCTGTGCTGTATATCTCTATTAGTCTTTGACTGAAGAGTCTGTTTCTGTGCTGGACATCTCTGTGACTGAAGGTTCTGTTTCTGTGCTGTACATCTCTATGACTCGATGACTGAAGGGTCTGTTTCTGTGCTGTACATCTCTATGACTCTATGACTGAAGGATCTGTTTCTGTGCTGTACATCTCTATGACTCTATGACTGAAGGGTCTGTTTCTGTGATGTACATCTCTATGACTAGGACAGAAGGGTCTGTTTCTGTGCTGTACATCTCTATGACTCTATGACTGAAGGGTCTGTTTCTGTGCTGTACATCTCTATGACTCTAAGACTGAAAGGTCTGTTTCTGTGCTGTACATCTCTATGAGTATGACTGAAGGGTCTGTTTTTGTGCTGTACATCTCTATGACTCTATGACTGAAGGGTCTGTTTCTGTGCTGTACATCTCTATGACTCTAAGACTGAAGGGTCTGTTTCTGTGCTGTACATCTCTATGACTCTATGACTGAAGGGTCTGTTTCTGTGCTGTACATCTCTATGACTCTATGACTGAAGGGTCTGTTGCTGTGCTGTACATCTCTATGAGTGAAGGGTCTGTTTCTGTGCTGTACATCTCTATGACTGAAGGGTCTGTTTATGTGCTGTACATCTCTATGACTCTATGAGTGACGGGTCTGTTTCTGTGCTATACATCTCTATGACTGATGGGTCTGTTTCTGTGCTGTACATCCCTTTGACTGAACGGTCTGTTTATGTGCTGTACATCTCTATGACTCTATGACTGAAGGGTCTTTTTCTCTGCTGTACGTCTCTCTGACTATATGACTGAACGGTCTGTTTCTGTGCTGTACATCTCTATGAGTAAAGGGTCTGTTTCTGTGCTGTACATCTCTATGACTATGACTGAAGGGGCAGTTTCTGTGCTGTACATCTCTTTGACTCTAAGAGTGAAGGGTCTGTTTCTGTGCTGGATATCTCTATGACTCTATGACTGAAGAGTCTGTTTCTGTGCTGTATATCTCTATGACTGAAGGGTCTGTTTCTGTGCTGTACATCTCTATGGCTGAAGGGTCTGTTTCTGTGTTGTACATCTCTATGACTCTATGACTTAAGAGTCTGTTTCTGTGCTGTACATCTCTATGACTATGACTGAAGAATCTGTTTCTGTGCTGTACATCTCTATGACTGAAGGGTCTGTTTCTGTGCTGTACATCTCTATGACTGAAGGGTCTGTTTCTGTGCTGTACATCTCTATGACTGAAGGGTCTGTTTCTGTGCTGTACATCTCTATGACTGAAGGGTCTGTTTCTGTGCAGTACATCTCTATGACTCTATGACTGAAGGGTCTGTTTCTGTGCTGTACATCTCTATGACTCTTTGACTGAAGGGTCTGTTTCTGTGCTGTACATCTCTATGACTCTATGACTGAATGGTCTGTTTCTGTGCTGTACATCTCTATGACTCTATGACTGAAGGGTCTGTTTCTGTGCTGTACATCTCCATGACTGAAGGGTCTGTTTCTGTCCAGTACATCTCTATGACTCCATGACTGAATGGTCTGTTTCTGTGCTGTACATCTCTATGACTATGACTGAAGGGTCTGTTTTTGTGCTGTACATCTCTGTGACTCTATGACTGAAGAGTCTGTTTCTGTTCTGTACATCTCTATGATTATGTCTGAAGGGACTGTTTCTGTGCTGTACGTCTCTATGACTGAATGGTCTGTTTCTGTGCTGTACATCTCTTTGACTCTATGAGTGAAGGGTCTGTTTCTGTGCCGCATATCTCTGTGACTCTCTGACTGAAGAGTCTGTTTCTGTGCTGTACATCTCTTTGACTCTATGAGTGAAGGGTCTGTTTCTGTGCCGCATATCTCTATGACTCTCTGACTGAAAGGTCTGTTTCTGTGCTGTACATCTCTATGACTCGATGACTGAAGAGTCTGTTTCTGTTCTGTACATCTCTATGATTATGTCTGAAGGGACTGTTTCTGTGCTGTACGTCTCTATGACTTTATGACTGAAGGGTCTGTTTCTGTGCTGTACATCTCTATGACTCTGTGACTGAAGGGTCTGTTTCTGTGCTGTATATCTCTATGACTCGATGACTGAAGGGTCTGTTTCTGTGCTGTACATCTCTATGACTCTATGACTGAAGGATCTGTTTCTGTGCTGTACATCTCTATGACTCTATGACTGAAGGGTCTGTTTCTGTGATGTACATCTCTATGACTAGGACAGAAGGGTCTGTTTCTGTGCTGTACATCTCTATGACTCTATGACTGAAGGGTCTGTTTATGTGCTGTACATCTCTATGTGTGAAGGGTCCGTTTCTGTGCTGTACATCTCTATGACTGAAGTGTCTGTTTCTGTGCTGTACATCTCTATGACTCTATGAGTGAAGGGTCTGTTTCTGTGCTGTACATTTCTATGACTCTATGAGTGAAGGGTCTGTTTCTGTGCTGTACATCTCTATGACTGAAGGGTCTGTTTATGTGCTGTACATCTCTATGACTCTATGAGTGACGGGTCTGTTTCTGTGCTGTACATTTCTATGACTCTATGACTGAAGGGTCTGTTTCTGTGCTATACATCTCTATGATTGATGGGTCTGTTTCTGTGCTGTACATCCCTTTGACTGAAGGGTCTGTTTATGTGCTGTACATCTCTATGACTCTATGACTGAAGGGTCTTTTTCTCTGCTGTACGTCTCTCTGACTATATGACTGAACGGTCTGTTTCTGTGCTGTACATCTCTATGAGTGAAGGGTCTGTTTCTGTGCTGTACATCTCTATGACTATGACTGAAGGGGCAGTTTCTGTGCTGTACATCTCTTTGACTCTATGAGTGAAGGGTCTGTTTCTGTGCTGGATATCTCTGTGACTCTATGACTGAAGAGTCTGTTTCTGTGCTGTATATCTCTATGACTGAAGTGTCTGTTTCTGTGCTGTACATCTCTATGGCTGAAGGGTCTGTTTCTGTGTTGTACATCTCTATGACTCTATGACTTAAGGGTCTGTTTCTGTGCTGTACATCTCTATGACTATGACTGAAGAATCTGTTTCTGTGCTGTATATCTCTATGACTGAAGGGTCTGTTTCTGTGCTGTACATCTCTATGACTGAAGGGTCTGTTTCTGTGCAGTACATCTCTATGACTCTATGACTGAAGGGTCTGTTTCTGTGCTGTACATCTCTATGACTCTTTGACTGAAGGGTCTGTTTCTGTGCTGTACATCTCTATGACTCTATGACTGAATGGTCTGTTTCTGTGCTGTACATCTCCATGACTGAAGGGTCTGTTTCTGTCCAGTACATCTCTATGACTCCATGACTGAAGGGTCTGTTTCTGTGCTGTACATCTCTATGAGTATGACTGAAGGGTCTGTTTTTGTGCTGTACATCTCTATGACTGAAGGGTCTGTTTTTGTGCTGTACATCTCTGTGACTCTATGACTGAAGAGTCTGTTTCTGTTCTGTACATCTCTATGATTATGTCTGAAGGGACTGTTTCTGTGCTGCACGTCTCTATGACTGAAGGGTCTGTTTCTGTGCTGTACTTGTCTATGATTCTATGACTGAATGGTCTGTTTCTGTGCTGTACATCTCTATGACTCTAGGACTGAAGAGTCTGTTTCTGTGCTGTACATCTCTATGACTCCATGACTGAAGGGTCTGTTTCTGTGCTATACATCTCTATGACTGAAGGGTCTGTTTTTGTGCTGTACATCTCTATGACTGAAGGGTCTGTTTTTGTGCTGTACATCTCTGTGACTCTATGACTGAAGAGTCTGTTTCTGTTCTGTACATCTCTATGATTATGTCTGAAGGGACTGTTTCTGTGCTGCACGTCTCTATGACTGAAGGGTCTGTTTCTGTGCTGTACTTGTCTATGATTCTATGACTGAATGGTCTGTTTCTGTGCTGTACATCTCTATGACTCTAGGACTGAAGAGTCTGTTTCTGTGCTGTACATCTCTATGACTCCATGACTGAAGGGTCTGTTTCTGTGCTGTACATCTCTATGGCTCTATGAGTGAAGGGTCTGTTTCTGTGCTGTACATCTCTATGACTCTATGACTGAAAGGTCTGTTTCTGTGCTGTACATCTCTATGACTCTATGAGTGAAGGGTCTGTTTCTGTGCTGTACATCTCTATGACTCTATGACTGAAAGGTCTGTTTCTGTGCTGTACATCTCTATGACTCTATGACTGAAGGTTCTGTTTCTGTGCTGTACATCTCTATGACTCTATGACTGAAGAGTCTGTTTCTGTTCTGTACATCTCTATGATTATGTCTGAAGGGACTGTTTCTGTGCTGTACGTCTCTATGACTTTATGACTGAAGGGTCTGTTTCTGTGCTGTATATCTCTATTAGTCTTTGACTGAAGAGTCTGTTTCTGTGCTGGACATCTCTGTGACTGAAGGTTCTGTTTCTGTGCTGTACATCTCTATGACTCGATGACTGAAGGGTCTGTTTCTGTGCTGTACATCTCTATGACTCTATGACTGAAGGATCTGTTTCTGTGCTGTACATCTCTATGACTCTATGACTGAAGGGTCTGTTTCTGTGATGTACATCTCTATGACTAGGACAGAAGGGTCTGTTTCTGTGCTGTACATCTCTATGACTCTATGACTGAAGTGTCTGTTTATGTGCTGTACATCTCTATGACTCTATGAGTGAAGGGTCTGTTTCTGTGCTGTACATTTCTATGACTCTATGACTGAAGGGTCTGTTTCTGTGCTATACATCTCTATGACTGATGGGTCTGTTTCTGTGCTGTACATCTCTTTGACTGAAGGGTCTGTTTTTGTGCTGTACATCTCTATGACTCTATGACTGAAGAGTCTGTTTCTGTGCTGTATATCTCTATTAGTCTTTGACTGAAGAGTCTGTTTCTGTGCTGGACATCTCTGTGACTGAAGGTTCTGTTTCTGTGCTGTACATCTCTCTGACACGATGACTGAAGGGTCTGTTTCTGTGCTGTACGACTCTATGACTGAAGGGTCTGTTTCTGTGCTGTACATCTCTATGACTCTATGACTGAAGGGTCTGTTTCTGTGATGTACATCTCTATGACTAGGACAGAAGGGTCTGTTTCTGTGCTGTACATCTCTATGACTCTATGACTGAAGGGTCTGTTTCTGTGCTGTACATCTCTATGAGTGAAGGGTCTGTTTCTGTGCTGTACATCTCTATGACTGAAGTGTCTGTTTATGTGCTGTACATCTCTATGACTCTATGAGTGAAGGGTCTGTTTCTGTGCTGTACATTTCTATGACTCTATGACTGAAGGGTCTGTTTCTGTGCTATACATCTCTATGACTGATGGGTCTGTTTCTGTGCTGTACATCTCTTTGACTGAAGGGTCTGTTTCTGTGCTGTACATCTCTATGACTCTATGACTGAAGGGTCTGTTTCTGTGCTGTACATCTCTATGACTGAAGGGTCTGTTTCTGTGCTGTACATCTCTATGTCTGAAGGGTCTGTTTCTGTGCTGTACATCCCTATGACTGAAGGGTCTGTTTCTGTGCTGTACATCTCTATGACTCTATGACTGAAGGGTCTGTTTCTGTGCTATACATCTCTATGACTGATGGGTCTGTTTCTGTGCTGTACATCTCTTTGACTGAAGGGTCTGTTTATGTGCTGTACATCTCTATGACTCTATGACTGAAGGGTCTTTTTGTCTGCTGTGCGTCTCTATGACTCTATGACTGAACGGTCTGTTTCTGTGCTGTACATCTCTTTGAGTGAAGGGTCTGTTTCTGCGCTGTACATCTCTATGACTCTATGACGGAAGGGTGTATTTCTGTGCTATACATCTCTATGATTATTTCTGAAGGGACTGTTTCTGTGCTATACATCTCTATGACTTTATGACTGAAGGGTCTGTTTCTGTGCTGTACATCCCTATGACTGAAGGGTCTGTTTCTGTGCTGTACATCTCTATGACTCTATGAGTGAAGGGTCTGTTTCTGTGCTGGATATCTCTATGACTCTATGACTGAAGGGTCTGTTTCTGTGCTGTACATCTCTATGACTCTTTGACTGAAGGGTCTGTTTCTGTGCTGTACATCTCTATGACT
This sequence comes from Chiloscyllium plagiosum, assembly GCF_037043375.1. Lineage (NCBI taxonomy): Eukaryota > Metazoa > Chordata > Chondrichthyes > Orectolobiformes > Hemiscylliidae > Chiloscyllium > Chiloscyllium plagiosum. The sequence continues at coordinate 55,278,363 of NW_028270188.1, forward strand.
CTATGACTGAATGGTCTGTTTCTGTGCTGTACATCTCTATGACTGAAGGGTCTGTTTATGTGCTGTACATCTCTATGACTCTATGAGTGACGGGTCTGTTTCTGTGCTGTACATTTCTATGACTCTATGACTGAAGGGTCTGTTTCTGTGCTATACATCTCTATGACTGATGGGTCTGTTTATGTGCTGTACATCTCTATGACTCTATGACTGAAGGGTCTTTTTCTCTGCTGTACGTCTCGATGACTATATGACTGAACGGTCTGTTTCTGTGCTGTACATCTCTATGAGTGAAGGGTCTGTTTCTGTGCTGTACATCCCTTTGACTGAAGGGTCTGTTTATGTGCTGTACATCTCTATGACTCTATGACTGAAGGGTCTGTTTCTCTGCTGTACGTCTCTATGACTATATGACTGAACGGTCTGTTTCTGTGCTGTACATCTCTATGAGTGAAGGGTCTGTTTCTGTGCTGCACATCTCTATGACTATGACTGAAGGGACAGTTTCTGTGCTGTACATCTCTATGATTATTTCTGAAGGGACTGTTTCTGTGCTATACATCTCTATGACTTTATGACTGAAGGGTCTGTTTCTGTGCTGTACATCCCTATGACTGAAGGGTCTGTTTCTGTGCTGTACATCTCTATGACTCTATGAGTGAAGGGTCTGTTTCTGTGCTGTATATCTCTATTAGTCTTTGACTGAAGAGTCTGTTTCTGTGCTGGACATCTCTGTGACTGAAGGTTCTGTTTCTGTGCTGTACATCTCTATGACTCGATGACTGAAGGGTCTGTTTCTGTGCTGTACATCTCTATGACTCTATGACTGAAGGGTCTGTTTCTGTGCTGTATATCTCTATTAGTCTTTGACTGAAGAGTCTGTTTCTGTGCTGGACATCTCTGTGACTGAAGGTTCTGTTTCTGTGCTGTACATCTCTATGACTCGATGACTGAAGGGTCTGTTTCTGTGCTGTACATCTCTATGACTCTATGACTGAAGGATCTGTTTCTGTGCTGTACATCTCTATGACTCTATGACTGAAGGGTCTGTTTCTGTGATGTACATCTCTATGACTAGGACAGAAGGGTCTGTTTCTGTGCTGTACATCTCTATGACTCTATGACTGAAGGGTCTGTTTCTGTGCTGTACATCTCTATGACTCTAAGACTGAAAGGTCTGTTTCTGTGCTGTACATCTCTATGAGTATGACTGAAGGGTCTGTTTTTGTGCTGTACATCTCTATGACTCTATGACTGAAGGGTCTGTTTCTGTGCTGTACATCTCTATGACTCTAAGACTGAAGGGTCTGTTTCTGTGCTGTACATCTCTATGACTCTATGACTGAAGGGTCTGTTTCTGTGCTGTACATCTCTATGACTCTATGACTGAAGGGTCTGTTGCTGTGCTGTACATCTCTATGAGTGAAGGGTCTGTTTCTGTGCTGTACATCTCTATGACTGAAGGGTCTGTTTATGTGCTGTACATCTCTATGACTCTATGAGTGACGGGTCTGTTTCTGTGCTATACATCTCTATGACTGATGGGTCTGTTTCTGTGCTGTACATCCCTTTGACTGAACGGTCTGTTTATGTGCTGTACATCTCTATGACTCTATGACTGAAGGGTCTTTTTCTCTGCTGTACGTCTCTCTGACTATATGACTGAACGGTCTGTTTCTGTGCTGTACATCTCTATGAGTAAAGGGTCTGTTTCTGTGCTGTACATCTCTATGACTATGACTGAAGGGGCAGTTTCTGTGCTGTACATCTCTTTGACTCTAAGAGTGAAGGGTCTGTTTCTGTGCTGGATATCTCTATGACTCTATGACTGAAGAGTCTGTTTCTGTGCTGTATATCTCTATGACTGAAGGGTCTGTTTCTGTGCTGTACATCTCTATGGCTGAAGGGTCTGTTTCTGTGTTGTACATCTCTATGACTCTATGACTTAAGAGTCTGTTTCTGTGCTGTACATCTCTATGACTATGACTGAAGAATCTGTTTCTGTGCTGTACATCTCTATGACTGAAGGGTCTGTTTCTGTGCTGTACATCTCTATGACTGAAGGGTCTGTTTCTGTGCAGTACATCTCTATGACTCTATGACTGAAGGGTCTGTTTCTGTGCTGTACATCTCTATGACTCTTTGACTGAAGGGTCTGTTTCTGTGCTGTACATCTCTATTAGTCTTTGACTGAAGAGTCTGTTTCTGTGCTGGACATCTCTGTGACTGAAGGTTCTGTTTCTGTGCTGTACATCTCTATGACTCGATGACTGAAGGGTCTGTTTCTGTGCTGTACATCTCTATGACTCTATGACTGAATGGTCTGTTTCTGTGCTGTACATCTCTATGACTCTATGACTGAAGGGTCTGTTTCTGTGCTGTACATCTCCATGACTGAAGGGTCTGTTTCTGTCCAGTACATCTCTATGACTCCATGACTGAATGGTCTGTTTCTGTGCTGTACATCTCTATGACTATGACTGAAGGGTCTGTTTTTGTGCTGTACATCTCTGTGACTCTATGACTGAAGAGTCTGTTTCTGTTCTGTACATCTCTATGATTATGTCTGAAGGGACTGTTTCTGTGCTGTACGTCTCTATGACTGAATGGTCTGTTTCTGTGCTGTACATCTCTTTGACTCTATGAGTGAAGGGTCTGTTTCTGTGCCGCATATCTCTGTGACTCTCTGACTGAAGAGTCTGTTTCTGTGCTGTACATCTCTTTGACTCTATGAGTGAAGGGTCTGTTTCTGTGCCGCATATCTCTATGACTCTCTGACTGAAAGGTCTGTTTCTGTGCTGTACATCTCTATGACTCGATGACTGAAGAGTCTGTTTCTGTTCTGTACATCTCTATGATTATGTCTGAAGGGACTGTTTCTGTGCTGTACGTCTCTATGACTTTATGACTGAAGGGTCTGTTTCTGTGCTGTACATCTCTATGACTCTGTGACTGAAGGGTCTGTTTCTGTGCTGTATATCTCTATGACTCGATGACTGAAGGGTCTGTTTCTGTGCTGTACATCTCTATGACTCTATGACTGAAGGATCTGTTTCTGTGCTGTACATCTCTATGACTCTATGACTGAAGGGTCTGTTTCTGTGATGTACATCTCTATGACTAGGACAGAAGGGTCTGTTTCTGTGCTGTACATCTCTATGACTCTATGACTGAAGGGTCTGTTTATGTGCTGTACATCTCTATGTGTGAAGGGTCCGTTTCTGTGCTGTACATCTCTATGACTGAAGTGTCTGTTTCTGTGCTGTACATCTCTATGACTCTATGAGTGAAGGGTCTGTTTCTGTGCTGTACATTTCTATGACTCTATGACTGAAGGGTCTGTTTCTGTGCTATACATCTCTATGACTGATGGTCTGTTTCTGTGCTGTACATCTCTTTGACTGAAGGGTCTGTTTTTGTGCTGTACATCTCTATGACTCTATGACTGAAGGGTCTTTTTCTCTGCTGTACGTCTCTATGACTCTATGACTGAACGGTCTGTTTCTGTGCTGTACATCTCTATGAGTGAAGGGTATGTTTCTGCGCTGTTCATCTCTATGACTCTATGACTGAAGGGTCTGTTTCTGTGCTGTACATCTCTATGAGTATGACTGAAGGGTCTGTTTTTGTGCTGTACATCTCTATGACTCTATGACTGAAGAGTCTGTTTCTGTTCTGTACATCTCTATGAGTGAAGGGTCTGTTTCTGTGCTGTACATCTCTATGACTCTATGACTGAAGGGTCTGTTTCTGTGCTGTACATCTCTATGAGTGAAGGGTCTGTTTCTGTGTTGTACATCTCTATGACTGAAGGGTCTGTTTCTGTGCTGTACATCTCTATGAGTGAAGAGTCTGTTTCTGTGCTATACATCTCTATGACTGATGGGTCTGTTTCTGTGCTGTACATCACTTTGACTGAAGGGTCTGTTTATGTGCTGTACATCTCTATGACTCTATGACTGAAGGGTCTTTTTCTCTGCTGTACGTCTCTATGACTCTATGACTGAACGGTCTGTTTCTGTGCTGTACATCTCTATGAGTGAAGGGTCTGTTTCTGTGCTGTACATCTCTATGACTATGTCTGAAGGGACTGTTTCTGTGCTGTACGTATCTATGACTTTATGACTGAAGGGTCTGTTTCTATGCTGTATATCTCTATTAGTCTTTGACTGAAGAGTCTGTTTCTGTGCTGGACATCTCTGTGACTGAAGGTTCTGTTTCTGTGCTGTACATCTCTATGACACGATGACTGAAGGTTCTGTTTCTGTGCTGTACGACTCTATGACTGAAGGGTCTGTTTCTGTGCTGTACATCTCTATGACTCTATGACTGAAGGGTCTGTTTCTGTGATGTACATCTCTATGACTAGGACAGAAGGGTCTGTTTCTGTGCTGTACATCTCTATGACTCTACGACTGAAGGGTCTGTTTCTGTGCTGTACATCTCTATGAGTGAAGGGTCTGTTTCTGTGCTGTACATCTCTATGACTGAAGTGTCTGTTTATGTGCTGTACATCTCTATGACTCTATGAGTGAAGGGTCTGTTTCTGTGCTGTACATTTCTATGACTCTATGACTGAAGTGTCTGTTTATGTGCTGTACATCTCTATGACTCTATGAGTGAAGGGTCTGTTTCTGTGCTGTACATTTCTATGACTCTTTGACTGAAGGGTCTGTTTATGTGCTGTACATCTCTATGACTCTATGACTGAAGGGTCTTTTTCTCTGCTGTACGTCTCTATGACTCTATGACTGAACGGTCTGTTTCTGTGCTGTACATCTCTATGAGTGAAGGGTCTGTTTCTGCGCTGTTCATCTCTATGACGATGACTGAAGGGACAGTTTCTGTGCTGTACATCTCTATGACTCTATGACGGAAGGGTCTATTTCTGTGCTGTACATCTCTATGATTATTTCTGAAGGGACTGTTTCTGTGCTATACATCTCTATGACTTTATGACTGAAAGGTCTGTTTCTGTACTGTACATCTCTGTGACTCTATGAGTGAAGAGCCTGTTTATGTGCTGGATATCTCTATGACTCTATGACTGAAGAGTCTGTTTCTGTGCTGTCTATCTCTATGACTGAAGGGTCTGTTTCTGTGCTGTACATCTCTATGACTCTATGACTGAAGAGTCTGTTTCTGTTCTGTACATCTCTATGATTATGTCTGAAGGGACTGTTTCTGTGCTGTACATCTCTATGACTTTATGACTGAAGGGTCTGTTTCTGTGCTGCATATCTCTATGAGTCTTTGACTGAAGAGTCTGTTTCTGTGCTGGACATCTCTGTGACTGAAGGTTCTGTTTCTGTGCTGTACATCTCTATGACTCTATGACTGAAGGGTCTGTTTCTGTGCTGTACATCTCTATGACTCCATGACTGAAGGGTCTGTTTCTGTGCTGTACATCTCTATGACTCTGACAGAAGGGTCTGTTTCTGTGCTGTACATCTCTATGACTCTATGACTGAAGGGTCTGTTTCTGTGCTGTACATCTCTATGACTCTATGACTGAAGGGTCTGTTTCTGTGCTGTACATCTCTATGACTGAAGGGTCTGTTTCTGTGCTGTACATCTCTATGTCTGAAGGGTCTGTTTCTGTGCTGTACATCCCTATGACTGAAGGGTCTGTTTCTGTGCTGTACATCTCTATGACTCTATGACTGAAGGGTCTGTTTCTGTGCTATACATCTCTATGACTGATGGGTCTGTTTCTGTGCTGTACATCTCTTTGACTGAAGGGTCTGTTTATGTGCTGTACATCTCTATGACTCTATGACTGAAGGGTCTTTTTGTCTGCTGTACGTCTCTATGACTCTATGACTGAACGGTCTGTTTCTGTGCTGTACATCTCTATGAGTGAAGGGTCTGTTTCTGCGCTGTACATCTCTATGACTCTATGACGGAAGGGTCTATTTCTGTGCTATACATCTCTATGATTATTTCTGAAGGGACTGTTTCTGTGCTATACATCTCTATGACTTTATGACTGAAAGGTCTGTTTCTGTACTGTACATCTCTATGACTCTATGAGTGAAGGGTCTGTTTCTGTGCTGGATGTTTCTGTGCTGTACATCTCTATGACTGAAGGGTCTGTTTCTGTGCTGTACATCTCTATGAGTGAAGAGTCTGTTTCTGTGCTGTACACTCTATGACTGAAGGATCTGTTTCTGTGCTGTACATCTCTATGACTCTATGACTGAAGGGTCTGTTTCTGTGCTGTACATCTCTATGAGTATGACTGAAGGGTCTGTTTTTGTGCTGTACATCTCTATGACTCTATGACTGAAGAGTCTGTTTCTGTTCTGTACATCTCTATGAGTGAAGGGTCTGTTTCTGTGCTGTACATCTCTATGACTCTATGACTGAAGGGTCTGTTTCTGTGCTGTACATCTCTATGAGTGAAGGGTCTGTTTCTGTGTTGTACATCTCTATGACTGAAGGGTCTGTTTCTGTGCTGTACATCTCTATGAGTGAAGAGTCTGTTTCTGTGCTATACATCTCTATGACTGATGGGTCTGTTTCTGTGCTGTACATCACTTTGACTGAAGGGTCTGTTTATGTGCTGTACATCTCTATGACTCTATGACTGAAGGGTCTTTTTCTCTGCTGTACGTCTCTATGACTCTATGACTGAACGGTCTGTTTCTGTGCTGTACATCTCTATGAGTGAAGGGTCTGTTTCTGTGCTGTACATCTCTATGACTATGTCTGAAGGGACTGTTTCTGTGCTGTACGTATCTATGACTTTATGACTGAAGGGTCTGTTTCTATGCTGTATATCTCTATTAGTCTTTGACTGAAGAGTCTGTTTCTGTGCTGGACATCTCTGTGACTGAAGGTTCTGTTTCTGTGCTGTACATCTCTATGACACGATGACTGAAGGGTCTGTTTCTGTGCTGTACGACTCTATGACTGAAGGGTCTGTTTCTGTGCTGTACATCTCTATGACTCTATGACTGAAGGGTCTGTTTCTGTGATATACATCTCTATGACTAGGACAGAAGGGTCTGTTTCTGTGCTGTACATCTCTATGACTCTACGACTGAAGGGTCTGTTTCTGTGCTGTACATCTCTATGAGTGAAGGGTCTGTTTCTGTGCTGTACATCTCTATGACTGAAGTGTCTGTTTATGTGCTGTACATCTCTATGACTCTATGAGTGAAGGGTCTGTTTCTGTGCTGTACATTTCTATGACTCTATGACTGAAGTGTCTGTTTATGTGCTGTACATCTCTATGACTCTATGAGTGAAGGGTCTGTTTCTGTGCTGTACATTTCTATGACTCTTTGACTGAAGGGTCTGTTTATGTGCTGTACATCTCTATGACTCTATGACTGAAGGGTCTTTTTCTCTGCTGTACGTCTCTATGACTCTATGACTGAACGGTCTGTTTCTGTGCTGTACATCTCTATGAGTGAAGGGTCTGTTTCTGCGCTGTTCATCTCTATGACGATGACTGAAGGGACAGTTTCTGTGCTGTACATCTCTATGACTCTATGACGGAAGGGTCTATTTCTGTGCTGTACATCTCTATGATTATTTCTGAAGGGACTGTTTCTGTGCTATACATCTCTATGACTTTATGACTGAAAGGTCTGTTTCTGTACTGTACATCTCTGTGACTCTATGAGTGAAGAGCCTGTTTATGTGCTGGATATCTCTATGACTCTATGACTGAAGAGTCTGTTTCTGTGCTGTCTATCTCTATGACTGAAGGGTCTGTTTCTGTGCTGTACATCTCTATGACTCTATGACTGAAGAGTCTGTTTCTGTTCTGTACATCTCTATGATTATGTCTGAAGGGACTGTTTCTGTGCTGTACATCTCTATGACTTTATGACTGAAGGGTCTGTTTCTGTGCTGCATATCTCTATGAGTCTTTGACTGAAGAGTCTGTTTCTGTGCTGGACATCTCTGTGACTGAAGGTTCTGTTTCTGTGCTGTACATCTCTATGACTCTATGACTGAAGGGTCTGTTTCTGTGCTGTACATCTCTATGACTCCATGACTGAAGGGTCTGTTTCTGTGCTGTACATCTCTATGACTCTGACAGAAGGGTCTGTTTCTGTGCTGTACATCTCTATGACTCTATGACTGAAGGGTCTGTTTCTGTGCTGTACATCTCTATGACTCTATGACTGAAGGGTCTGTTTCTGTGCTGTACATCTCTATGACTGAAGGGTCTGTTTCTGTGCTGTACATCTCTATGTCTGAAGGGTCTGTTTCTGTGCTGTACATCCCTATGACTGAAGGGTCTGTTTCTGTGCTGTACATCTCTATGACTCTATGACTGAAGGGTCTGTTTCTGTGCTATACATCTCTATGACTGATGGGTCTGTTTCTGTGCTGTACATCTCTTTGACTGAAGGGTCTGTTTATGTGCTGTACATCTCTATGACTCTATGACTGAAGGGTCTTTTTGTCTGCTGTACGTCTCTATGGCTCTATGACTGAACGGTCTGTTTCTGTGCTGTACATCTCTATGAGTGAAGGGTCTGTTTCTGCGCTGTACATCTCTATGACTCTATGACGGAAGGGTCTATTTCTGTGCTATACATCTCTATGATTATTTCTGAAGGGACTGTTTCTGTGCTATACATCTCTATGACTTTATGACTGAAAGGTCTGTTTCTGTACTGTACATCTCTATGACTCTATGAGTGAAGGGTCTGTTTCTGTGCTGGATGTTTCTGTGCTGTACATCTCTATGACTGAAGGGTCTGTTTCTGTGCTGTACATCTCTATGAGTGAAGAGTCTGTTTCTGTGCTGTACACTCTATGACTGAAGGATCTGTTTCTGTGCTGTACATCTCTATGACTCTATGACTGAAGGGTCTGTTTCTGTGCTGTACATCTCTATGAGTGAAGGGTCTGTTTCTGTGTTGTACATCTCTATGACTGAAGGGTCTGTTTCTGTGCTGTACATCTCTATGAGTGAAGAGTCTGTTTCTGTGCTATACATCTCTATGACTGATGGGTCTGTTTCTGTGCTGTACATCACTTTGACTGAAGGGTCTGTTTATGTGCTGTACATCTCTATGACTCTATGACTGAAGGGTCTTTTTCTCTGCTGTACGTCTCTATGACTCTATGACTGAACGGTCTGTTTCTGTGCTGTACATCTCTATGAGTGAAGGGTCTGTTTCTGTGCTGTACATCTCTATGACTATGACTGAAGGGACAGTTTCTGTGCTGTACATCTCTATGATTATTTATGAATGGACTGTTTCTGTGCTATACATCTCTATGACTTTATGACTGAAGGGTCTGTTTCTGTGCTGTACATCTCTATGACTGAAGGGTCTGTTTCTGTGCTGTACATCCCTATGACTGAAGGGTCTGTTTATGTGCTGTACATCTCTATGACTCTATGAGTGAAGGGTCTGTTTCTGTGCTGTACATCTCTATGACTCTATGACTGAAGGGTCTGTTTCTGTGCTGTACATCTCTATGACTCTAAGACTGAAGGGTCTGTTTCTGTGCTGTACATCTCTATGACTCTATGACTGAAGGGTCTGTTTCTGTGCTGTACATCTCTCTGACTCTATGACTGAACGGTCTGTTTCTGTGCTGTACATCTCTATGAGTGAAGGGTCTGTTTCTGTGCTGTACATCTCTATGACTGAAGGGTCTGTTTATGTGCTGTACATCTCTATGACTCTATGAGTGACGGGTCTGTTTCTGTGCTGGACATTTCTATGACTCTATGACTGAAGGGTCTGTTTCTGTGCTATACATCTCTATGACTGATGGGTCTGTTTATGTGCTGTACATCTCTATGACTCTATGACTGAAGGGTCTTTTTCTCTGCTGTATGTCTCTATGACTATATGACTGAACGGTCTGTTTCTGTGCTGTACATCTCTATGAGTGAAGGGTCTGTTTCTGTGCTGTACATCTCTATGACTATGACTGAAGGGACAGTTTCTGTGCTGTACATCTCTATGACTCAATGACTGAAGGGTCTGTTTCTGTGCTGGATATCTCTATTACTCTATGACTGAAGAGTCTGTTTCTGTGCTGTATATCTCTATGACTGAAGGGTCTGTTTCTGTGCTGTACATCTCTATGACTCTATGACTGAAGGGTCTGTTTCTGTGCTGTACATCTCTATGGCTGAAGGATCTGTTTCTGTGTTGTACATCTCTATGATTATGTCTGAAGGGACAGTTTCTGTGCTGTACATCTCTAGTATTTTATGACTGAAGGGTCTGTTTCTGCGCTGTTCATCTCTATGACTCTATGACTGAAGGGTCTGTTTATGTGCTGTACATCTCTATGACTATGACTGAAGGGACAGTTTCTGTGCTGTACATCTCTATGACTCTATGACGGAAGGGTCTATTTCTGTGCTGTACATCTCTATGATTATTTCTGAAGGGACTGTTTCTGTGCTATACATCTCTATGACTTTATGACTGAAAGGTCTGTTTCTGTACTGTACATCTCTATGACTCTATGAGTGAAGAGCCTGTTTCTGTGCTGGATATCTCTATGACTCTATGTCTGAAGAGTCTGTTTCTGTGCTGTCTATCTCTATGACTGAAGGGTCTGTTTCTGTGCTGTACATCTCTATGACTCTATGACTGAAGAGTCTGTTTCTGTTCTGTACATCTCTATGATTATGTCTGAAGGGACTGTTTCTGTGCTGTACATCTCTATGACTTTATGACTGAATGGTCTGTGTCTGTGCTGTATATCTCTATGAGTCTTTGACTGAAGAGTCTGTTTCTGTGCTGGACATCTCTGTGACTGAAGGTTCTGTTTCTGTGCTGTACATCTCTATGACTCTATGACTGAAGGGTCTGTTTCTGTGCTGTACATCTCTATGACTCCATGACTGATGGGTCTGTTTCTGTGCTGTACATCTCTATGACTCTAATCCTGAAGTGTCTGTTTCTGTGCTGTACATCTCTATGACTATGACAGAAGGGTCTGTTTCTGTGCTGTACATCTCTATGACTCTATGACTGAAGGGTCTGTTTCTGTGCTGTACATCTCTATGAATGAAGGGTCTGTTTTTGTGCTGTACATCTCTATGACTGAAGGGTCTGTTTATGTGCTGTACATCTCTATGACTCTATGAGTGAAGGGTCTGTTTCTGTGCTGTACATCTCTATGACTGAAGGGTCTGTTTCTGTGCTGTACATCCCTATGACTGAAGGGTCTGTTTCTGTGCTGTACATCTCTATGACTCTATGACTGAAGGGTCTGTTTCTGTGCGATACATCTCTATGACTGATGGGTCTGGTTCTGTGCTGTACATCTCTTTGACTGAAGGGTCTGTTTATGTGCTGTGCATCTCTATGATTCTATGACTGAAGGGTCTTTTTCTCTGCTGGACGTCTCTATGACTCTATGACTGAACGGTCTGTTTCTGTGCTGTACATCTCTATGAGTGAAGGGTCTGTTTCTGCGCTATACATCTCTCTGACTCTTTGACGGAAGGGTCTATTTCTGTGCTATACATCTGTATGATTATTTCTGAAGGGACTGTTTCTGTGCTATACATCTCTATGACTTTATGACTGAAAGGTCTGTTTCTGTACTGTACATCTCTATGACTCTATGAGTGAACGTCTGTTTCTGTGCTGGATATCTCTATGACTCTATGACTGAAGAGTCTGTTTCTGTGCTGTATATCTCTATGACTGAAGGGCCTGTTTCTGTGCTGTACATCTCTATGAGTGAAGGGTCTGTTTCTGTGCTGTACATCTCTATGACTGAAGGGTCTGTTTCTGTGCTGTACATCTCTATGAGTGAAGAGTCTGTTTCTGTGCTGTACATCTCTATGACTGAAGGATCTGTTTCTGTGCTGTACATCTCTATGACTCTATGACTGAAGGGTCTGTTTCTGTGCTGTACATCTCTATGAGTGAAGGGTCTGTTTCTGTGTTGTACATCTCTATGACTGAAGGGTCTGTTTCTGTGCTGTACATCTCTATGAGTGAAGAGTCTGTTTCTGTGCTGTACATCCCTATGACAGAAGGGTCTGTTTCTGTGCTGTACATCCCTTTGACTGAAGGGTCTGTTTATGTGCTGTACATCTCTATGACTCTATGACTGAAGGGTCTTTTTCTCTGCTGTACGTCTCTATGACTCTATGACTGAACGGTCTGTTTCTGTGCTGTACATCTCTATGAGTGAAGGGTCTGTTTCTGTGCTGTACATCTCTATGACTATGACTGAAGGGACAGTTTCTGTGCTGTACATCTCTATGATTATATCTGAAGGGACTGTTTCTGTGCTATACATCTCTATGACTTTATGACTGAAGGGTCTGTTTCTGTGCTGTACATCTCTATGACTGAAGGGTCTGTTTCTGTGCTTTACATCCCTATGACTGAAGGGTCTGTTTATGTGCTGTACATCTCTATGACTCTATGAGTGAAGGGTCTGTTTCTGTGCTGTACATCTCTATGACTCTATGATTGAAGGGTCTGTTTCTGTGCTGTACATCTCTATGACTTTAAGACTGAAGGGTCTGTTTCTGTGCTGTACATCTCTATGACTCAATGTCTGAAGGGTCTGTTTCTGTGCTGTACATCTCTATGACTCTATGACTGAAGGTTCTGTTTCTGTGCTGTACATCTCTATGACTGAAGGGTCTGTTTATGTGCTGTACATCTCTATGACTCTATGAGTGACGGGTCTGTTTCTGTGCTGTACATTTCTATGACTCTATGACTGAAGGGTCTGTTTCTGTGCTATACATCTCTATGACTGATGGGTCTGTATATGTGCTGTACATCTCTATGACTCTATGACTGAAGGGTCTTTTTCTCTGCTGTACGTCTCTATGACTATATGACTGAACGGTCTGTTTCTGTGCTGTACATCTCTATGAGTAAAGGGTCTGTTTCTGTGCTGTACATCTCTATGACTATGACTGAAGGGTCTGTTTATGTGCTGTACATCTCTATGACTCTATGAGTGAAGGGTCTGTTTCTGTGCTGTACATCTCTATGACTCTATGACTGAAGGGTCTGTTTCTGTGCTGTACATCTCTATGACTCTAAGACTGAAGGGTCTGTTTCTGTGCTGTACATCTCTATGACTCAATGACTGAAGGGTCTGTTTCTGTGCTGTACATCTCTATGACTCTATGACTGAAGGTTCTGTTTCTGTGCTGTACATCTCTATGACTGAAGGGTCTGTTTATGTGCTGTACATCTCTATGACTCTATGAGTGACGGGTCTGTTTCTGTGCTGTACATTTCTATGACTCTATGACTGAAGGGTCTGTTTCTGTGCTATACATCTCTATGACTGATGGGTCTGTTTATGTGCTGTACATCTCTATGACTCTATGACTGAAGGGTCTTTTTCTCTGCTGTACGTCTCTATGACTATATGACTGAACGGTCTGTTTCTGTGCTGTACATCTCTATGAGTAAAGGGTCTGTTTCTGTGCTGTACATCTCTATGACTATGACTGAAGGGACAGTTTCTGTGCTGTACATCTCTATGACTCTATGACTGAAGGGTCTGTTTCTGTGCTGGATATCTCTATGACTCTATGACTGAAGAGTCTGTTTCTGTGCTGTATATCTCTATGACTGAAGGGTCTGTTTCTGTGCTGTACATCTCTATGACTCTATGACTGCAGGGTCTGTTTCTGTGCTGTACATCTCTATGGCTGAAGGATCTGTTTCTGTGTTGTACATCTCTATGACTCTATGACTGAAGGGTCTGTTTCTGTGCTGTACATCTCTATGACTCTATGACTGATGGGACTGTTTCTGTGCTGTACATCTCCATGTCTCTATGACTGAAGGGTCTGTTTCTGTGCTGTACATCTCTATGACTATGACTGAAGAATCTGTTTCTGTGCTGTACATCTCTATAACTGAAGGGTCTGTTTCTGTGCTGTACATCTCTATGACTGAAGGGTCTGTTTCTGTGCTGTACATCTCTATGACTCTTTGACTGAAGGGTCTGTTTCTGTGCTGTACATCTCTATGACTATGACTGAAGAATCTGTTTCTGTGCTGTATATCTCTATGACTGAAGGGTCTGTTTCTGTGCTGTACAACTCTATGACTCTATGACTGAAGGGTCTGTTTCTGTGCTGTACATCTCTATGACTGAAGGGTCTGTTTCTGTACAGTACATCTCTATGACTCCATGACTGAAGGGTCTGATTCTGTGCTGCACATCTCTATGAGTGAAGGGTCTGTTTCTGTGCTGTACATCTCTTTGACTGAAGGGTCTGTTTCTGTGCTGTACATCTCTATGACTCTATGACTGAAGGGTCTGTTTCTGTGCTGTACATCTCTATGACTGAAGGGTCTGTTTCTGTGCTGTACATCTCTATGACGTTATTACTGAAGGGTCTGTTTCTGTGCTGTATATCTCTATGACTCTATGAGTGAAGGGTCTGTTTCTGTGCTGTACATCTCTATGACTGAAGGGTCTGTTTCTGTACAGTACATCTCTATGACTCCATGACTGAAGGGTCTGATTCTGTGCTGCACATCTCTATGAGTGAAGGGTCTGTTTCTGTGCTGTCCATCTCTATGACTGAAGGGTCTATTTTTGTGCTGTACATCTATATGACTCTCTGACTGAAGAGTCTGTTTCTGTTCTGTACATCTCTATGATTATGTCTGAAGGGACTGTTTCTGTGCTGTACGTCTCTATGACTTTATGACTGAAGGGTCTGTTTCTGTGCTGTATATCTCTATGAGTCTTTGACTGAAGAGTCTGTTTCTGTGCTGGACATCTCTGTGACTGAAGGTTCTGTTTCTGTGCTGTATATCTCTATGACTGAAGGGTCTGTTTCTGTGCTGTACATCTCTATGACTCTATGACTGAAGAGTGTTTCTGTGCTGTACATCTCTATGACTGAAGGGTCTGTTTCTGTGCTGTACATCTCTATGACTCTAAGACTGAAGGGTCTGTTTCTGTGCTGTACATCTCTATGACTCTATGACTGAAGGGTCTGTTTCTGTGCTGTACATCTCTATGACTCTATGACTGAAGGGTCTGTTTCTGTGCTGTACATCTCTATGAGTGAAGGGTCTGTTTCTGTGCTGTACATCTCTATGACTGAAGGGTCTGTTTATGTGCTGTACATCTCTATGACTCTATGAGTGACGGGTCTGTTTCTGTGCTGTACATTTCTATGACTCCATGACTGAAGGGTCTGTTTCTGTGCTATACATCTCTATGACTGATGGGTCTGTTTATGTGCTGTACATCTCTATGACTCTATGACTGAAGGGTCTTTTTCTCTGCTGTACGTCTCTATGACTATATGACTGAACGGTCTGTTTCTGTGCTGTACATCTCTATGAGTGAAGGGTCTGTATCTGTGTTGTACATCTCTATGACTGAAGGGTCTGTTTTTGTGCTGTACATCTATATGACTCTATGACTGAAGAGTCTGTTTCTGTTCTGTACATCTCTATGATTATGTCTGAAGGGACTGTTTCTGTGCTGTACGTCTCTATGACTTTATGACTGAAGCATCTGTTTCTGTGCTGCATATCTCGATGAGTCTTTGACTGAAGAGTCTGTTTCTGTGCTGGACATCTCTGTGACTGAAGGTTCTGTTTCTGTGCTGTACATCTCTATGACTGAAGGGTCTGTTTCTGTGCTGTACATCTCTATGTTTCTATGACGGAAGGGTCTGTTTCTGTGCTGTACATCTCTATGACTCTATGACTGAATGGTCTGTTTCTGTGCTGTACATCTCTATGACTCCATGATTGAATGGTCTGTTTCTGTGCTGTACATCTCTATGACTCTATGACTGAAGGGTCTGTTTCTGTGCTGTACATCTCTATGACTCTATGACTGAAGGGTCTGTTTCTGTGCTGTACATCTCTATGACTCTATGACTGAAGGGTCTGTTTCTGTGATGTACATCTCTATGACTAGGACAGAAGGGTCTGTTTCTGTGCTGTACATCTCTATGACTTTTTGACTGAAGGGTCTGTTTCTGTGCTGTACCTCTCTATGAGTGAAGGGTCTGTTTCTGTGCTGTACATCTCTATGACTGAAGTGTCTGTTTATGTGCTGTACATCTCTATGACTCTATGAGTGAAGGGTCTGTTTCTGTGCTGTCCATTTCTATGACTCTATGACTGAAGGGTCTGTTTCTGTGCTATACATCTCTATGACTGATGGGTCTGTTTCTGTGCTGTACATCTCTTTGACTGAAGGGTCTGTTTTTGTGCTGTACATCTCTATGACGCTATGATTGAAGGGTCTTTTTCTCTGCTGTACGTCTCTCTGACTCTATGACTGAACGGTCTGTTTCTGTGCTGTACATCTCTATGAGTGAAGGGTCTGTTTCTGCGCTGTACATCTCTATGACTCTATGACTGAAGGGTCTGTTTCTGTGCTGTACATCTCTATGTCTATGACTGAAGGGTCTGTTTCTGTGCTGTACATCTCTATGACTCTATGACTGATGGGACTGTTTCTGTGCTGTACATCTCCATGTCTCTATGACTGAAGGGTCTGTTTCTGTGCTGTACATCTCTATGACTATGACTGAAGAATCTGTTTATGTGATGTACATCTCTATAACTGAAGGGTCTGTTTCTGTGCTGTACATCTCTATGACTGAAGGGTCTGTTTCTGTGCTGTACATCTCTATGACTCTTTGACTGAAGGGTCTGTTTCTGTGCTGTACATCTCTATGACTATGACTGAAGAATCTGTTTCTGTGCTGTATATCTCTATGACTGAATGGTCTGTTTCTGTGCTGTACAACTCTATGACTCTATGACTGAAGGGTCTGTTTCTGTGCTGTACATCTCTATGACTGAAGGGTCTGTTTCTGTACAGTACATCTCTATGACTCCATGACTGAAGGGTCTGATACTGTGCTGCACATCTCTATGAGTGAAGGGTCTGTTTCTGTGCTGTACATCTCTTTGACTGAAGGGTCTGTTTCTGTGCTGTACATCTCTATGACTCTATGACTGAAGGGTCTGTTTCTGTGCTGTACATCTCTATGACTGAAGGGTCTGTTTCTGTGCTGTACATCTCTATGACGTTATTACTGAAGGGTCTGTTTCTGTGCTGTATATCTCTATGACTCTATGAGTGAAGGGTCTGTTTCTGTGCTGTACATCTCTATGACTGAAGGGTCTGTTTCTGTACAGTACATCTCTATGACTCCATGACTGAAGGGTCTGATTCTGTGCTGCACATCTCTATGAGTGAAGGGTCTGTTTCTGTGCTGTCCATCTCTATGACTGAAGGGTCTATTTTTGTGCTGTACATCTATATGACTCTCTGACTGAAGAGTCTGTTTCTGTTCTGTACATCTCTATGATTATGTCTGAAGGGACTGTTTCTGTGCTGTACGTCTCTATGACTTTATGACTGAAGGGTCTGTTTCTGTGCTGTATATCTCTATGAGTCTTTGACTGAAGAGTCTGTTTCTGTGCTGGACATCTCTGTGACTGAAGGTTCTGTTTCTGTGCTGTATATCTCTATGACTGAAGGGTCTGTTTCTGTGCTGTACATCTCTATGACTCTATGACTGAAGAGTGTTTCTGTGCTGTACATCTCTATGACTGAAGGGTCTGTTTCTGTGCTGTACATCTCTATGACTCTAAGACTGAAGGGTCTGTTTCTGTGCTGTACATCTCTATGACTCTATGACTGAAGGGTCTGTTTCTGTGCTGTACATCTCTATGACTCTATGACTGAAGGGTCTGTTTCTGTGCTGTACATCTCTATGAGTGAAGGGTCTGTTTCTGTGCTGTACATCTCTATGACTGAAGGGTCTGTTTATGTGCTGTACATCTCTATGACTCTATGAGTGACGGGTCTGTTTCTGTGCTGTACATTTCTATGACTCCATGACTGAAGGGTCTGTTTCTGTGCTATACATCTCTATGACTGATGGGTCTGTTTATGTGCTGTACATCTCTATGACTCTATGACTGAAGGGTCTTTTTCTCTGC
Organism: Chiloscyllium plagiosum; assembly: GCF_037043375.1. Taxonomy (NCBI): domain Eukaryota; kingdom Metazoa; phylum Chordata; class Chondrichthyes; order Orectolobiformes; family Hemiscylliidae; genus Chiloscyllium; species Chiloscyllium plagiosum. The sequence continues at coordinate 55,296,296 of NW_028270188.1, forward strand.
TGTACGTCTCTATGACTATATGACTGAACGGTCTGTTTCTGTGCTGTACATCTCTATGAGTGAAGGGTCTGTATCTGTGTTGTACATCTCTATGACTGAAGGGTCTGTTTTTGTGCTGTACATCTATATGACTCTATGACTGAAGAGTCTGTTTCTGTTCTGTACATCTCTATGATTATGTCTGAAGGGACTGTTTCTGTGCTGTACGTCTCTATGACTTTATGACTGAAGCATCTGTTTCTGTGCTGCATATCTCGATGAGTCTTTGACTGAAGAGTCTGTTTCTGTGCTGGACATCTCTGTGACTGAAGGTTCTGTTTCTGTGCTGTACATCTCTATGACTGAAGGGTCTGTTTCTGTGCTGTACATCTCTATGTTTCTATGACGGAAGGGTCTGTTTCTGTGCTGTACATCTCTATGACTCTATGACTGAATGGTCTGTTTCTGTGCTGTACATCTCTATGACTCCATGATTGAATGGTCTGTTTCTGTGCTGTACATCTCTATGACTCTATGACTGAAGGGTCTGTTTCTGTGCTGTACATCTCTATGACTCTATGACTGAAGGGTCTGTTTCTGTGCTGTATATCTCTATGACTCTATGAGTGAAGGGTCTGTTTCTGTGCTGTACATCTCTATGACTGAAGGGTCTGTTTCTGTACAGTACATCTCTATGACTCCATGACTGAAGGGTCTGATTCTGTGCTGCACATCTCTATGAGTGAAGGGTCTGTTTCTGTGCTGTCCATCTCTATGACTGAAGGGTCTATTTTTGTGCTGTACATCTATATGACTCTCTGACTGAAGAGTCTGTTTCTGTTCTGTACATCTCTATGATTATGTCTGAAGGGACTGTTTCTGTGCTGTACGTCTCTATGACTTTATGACTGAAGGGTCTGTTTCTGTGCTGTATATCTCTATGAGTCTTTGACTGAAGAGTCTGTTTCTGTGCTGGACATCTCTGTGACTGAAGGTTCTGTTTCTGTGCTGTATATCTCTATGACTGAAGGGTCTGTTTCTGTGCTGTACATCTCTATGACTCTATGACTGAAGAGTGTTTCTGTGCTGTACATCTCTATGACTGAAGGGTCTGTTTCTGTGCTGTACATCTCTATGACTCTAAGACTGAAGGGTCTGTTTCTGTGCTGTACATCTCTATGACTCTATGACTGAAGGGTCTGTTTCTGTGCTGTACATCTCTATGACTCTATGACTGAAGGGTCTGTTTCTGTGCTGTACATCTCTATGAGTGAAGGGTCTGTTTCTGTGCTGTACATCTCTATGACTGAAGGGTCTGTTTATGTGCTGTACATCTCTATGACTCTATGAGTGACGGGTCTGTTTCTGTGCTGTACATTTCTATGACTCCATGACTGAAGGGTCTGTTTCTGTGCTATACATCTCTATGACTGATGGGTCTGTTTATGTGCTGTACATCTCTATGACTCTATGACTGAAGGGTCTTTTTCTCTGCTGTACGTCTCTATGACTATATGACTGAACGGTCTGTTTCTGTGCTGTACATCTCTATGAGTGAAGGGTCTGTATCTGTGTTGTACATCTCTATGACTGAAGGGTCTGTTTTTGTGCTGTACATCTATATGACTCTATGACTGAAGAGTCTGTTTCTGTTCTGTACATCTCTATGATTATGTCTGAAGGGACTGTTTCTGTGCTGTACGTCTCTATGACTTTATGACTGAAGCATCTGTTTCTGTGCTGCATATCTCGATGAGTCTTTGACTGAAGAGTCTGTTTCTGTGCTGGACATCTCTGTGACTGAAGGTTCTGTTTCTGTGCTGTACATCTCTATGACTGAAGGGTCTGTTTCTGTGCTGTACATCTCTATGTTTCTATGACGGAAGGGTCTGTTTCTGTGCTGTACATCTCTATGACTCTATGACTGAATGGTCTGTTTCTGTGCTGTACATCTCTATGACTCCATGATTGAATGGTCTGTTTCTGTGCTGTACATCTCTATGACTCTATGACTGAAGGGTCTGTTTCTGTGCTGTACATCTCTATGACTCTATGACTGAAGGGTCTGTTTCTGTGCTGTACATCTCTATGACTCTATGACTGAAGGGTCTGTTTCTGTGATGTACATCTCTATGATTAGGACAGAAGGGTCTGTTTCTGTGCTGTACATCTCTATGACTTTTTGACTGAAGGGTCTGTTTCTGTGCTGTACCTCTCTATGAGTGAAGGGTCTGTTTCTGTGCTGTACATCTCTATGACTGAAGTGTCTGTTTATGTGCTGTACATCTCTATGACTCTATGAGTGAAGGGTCTGTTTCTGTGCTGTCCATTTCTATGACTCTATGACTGAAGGGTCTGTTTCTGTGCTATACATCTCTATGACTGATGGGTCTGTTTCTGTGCTGTACATCTCTTTGACTGAAGGGTCTGTTTTTGTGCTGTACATCTCTATGACTCTATGATTGAAGGGTCTTTTTCTCTGCTGTACATCTCTATGAGTGAAGGGTCTGTTTCTGCGCTGTACATCTCTATGACTCTATGACTGAAGGGTCTGTTTCTGTGCTGTACATCTCTATGTCTATGACTGAAGGGACAGTTCTGTGCTGTACATCTCTATGACTCTATGACGGAAGGGTCTATTTCTGTGCTGTATATCTCTGTGATTATTTCTGAAGGGACTGTTTCTGTGCTATTCATCTCTATGACTTTATGACTGAAAGGTCTGTTTCTGTACTGTACATCTCTATGACTCTATGAGTGAAGGGTCTGTTTCTGTGCTGGATATCTCTATGACTCTATGACTGAAGAGTCTGTTTCTGTGCTATATATCTCTATGACTGAAGGGTCTGTTTCTGTGCTGTACATCTCTATGACTCTATGACTGAAGAGTCTGTTTCTGTTCTGTACATCTCTATGATTATGTCTGAAGGGACTGTTTCTGTGCTGTACATCTCTATGAGTTTATGACTGAAGGGTCTGTTTCTGTGCTGTATATCTCTATGAGTCTTTGACTGAAGAGTCTGTTTCTGTGCTGGACATCTCTGTGACTGAAGGTTCTGTTTCTGTGCTGTACATCTCTATGACTCTATGACTGAAGGGTCTGTTTCTGTGCTGTACATCTCTATGACTCGATGACTGAAGGGTCTGTTTCTGTGCTGTGCATCTCTATGACTCTAAGACTGAAGGGTCTGTTTCTGTGCTATACATCTCTATGACTGATGGGTCTGTTTCTGTGCTGTACATCTCTTTGACTGAAGGGTCTGTTTATGTGCTGTACATCTCTATGACTCTATGACTGAAGGGTCTTTTTCTCTGCTGTACGTCTCTATGACTCTATGACTGAACGGTCTGTTTCTGTGCTGTACATCTCTATGAGTGAAGGGTATGTTTCTGCGCTGTACATCTCTATGACTCTATGACGGAAGGGTCTATTTCTGTGCTGTACATCTCTATGATTATTTCTGAAGGGACTGTTTCTGTGCTATACATCTCTATGACTTTATGACTGAAAGGTCTGTTTCAGTACTGTACATCTCTATGACTCTATGACTGAAGAGTCTGTGTCTGTGCTGTACATCCCTATGACTGAAGGGTCTGTTTCTGTGCTGTACATCTCTATGACTCTATGACTGAAGGGTCTGTTTCTGTGCGATACATCTCTATGACTGATGGGTCTGGTTCTGTGCTGTACATCTCTTTGACTGAAGGGTCTGTTTATGTGCTGTGCATCTCTATGATTCTATGACTGAAGGGTCTTTTTCTCTGCTGTACGTCTCTATGACTCTATGACTGAACGGTCTGTTTCTGTGCTGTACATCTCTATGAGTGAAGGGTCTGTTTCTGCGCTGTACATCTCTCTGACTCTTTGACGGAAGGGTCTATTTCTGTGCTATACATCTCTATGATTATTTCTGAAGGGACTGTTTCTGTGCTATACATCTCTATGACTTTATGACTGAAAGGTCTGTTTCTGTACTGTACATCTCTATGACTCTATGAGTGAACGTCTGTTTCTGTGCTGGATATCTCTATGACTCTATGACTGAAGAGTCTGTTTCTGTGCTGTATATCTCTATGACTGAAGGGCCTGTTTCTGTGCTGTACATCTCTATGAGTGAAGGGTCTGTTTCTGTGCTGTACATCTCTATGACTGAAGGGTCTGTTTCTGTGCTGTACATCTCTATGAGTGAAGAGTCTGTTTCTGTGCTGTACATCTCTATGACTGAAGGATCTGTTTCTGTGCTGTACATCTCTATGACTCTATGACTGAAGGGTCTGTTTCTGTGCTGTACATCTCTATGAGTGAAGGGTCTGTTTCTGTGTTGTACATCTCTATGACTGAAGGGTCTGTTTCTGTGCTGTACATCTCTATGAGTGAAGAGTCTGTTTCTGTGCTGTACATCCCTATGACAGAAGGGTCTGTTTCTGTGCTGTACATCCCTTTGACTGAAGGGTCTGTTTATGTGCTGTACATCTCTATGACTCTATGACTGAAGGGTCTGTTTCTGTGCTGTACATCTCTATGAGTGAAGGGTCTGTTTCTGTGCTGTACATCTCTATGACTATGACTGAAGGGACAGTTTCTGTGCTGTACATCTCTATGATTATATCTGAAGGGACTGTTTCTGTGCTATACATCTCTATGACTTTATGACTGAAGGGTCTGTTTCTGTGCTGTACATCTCTATGACTGAAGGGTCTGTTTCTGTGCTGTACATCCCTATGACTGAAGGGTCTGTTTATGTGCTGTACATCTCTATGACTCTATGAGTGAAGGGTCTGTTTCTGTGCTGTACATCTCTATGACTCTATGATTGAAGGGTCTGTTTCTGTGCTGTACATCTCTATGACTTTAAGACTGAAGGGTCTGTTTCTGTGCTGTACATCTCTATGACTCAATGTCTGAAGGGTCTGTTTCTGTGCTGTACATCTCTATGACTCTATGACTGAAGGTTCTGTTTCTGTGCTGTACATCTCTATGACTGAAGGGTCTGTTTATGTGCTGTACATCTCTATGACTCTATGAGTGACGGGTCTGTTTCTGTGCTGTACATTTCTATGACTCTATGACTGAAGGGTCTGTTTCTGTGCTATACATCTCTATGACTGATGGGTCTGTATATGTGCTGTACATCTCTATGACTCTATGACTGAAGGGTCTTTTTCTCTGCTGTACGTCTCTATGACTATATGACTGAACGGTCTGTTTCTGTGCTGTACATCTCTATGAGTAAAGGGTCTGTTTCTGTGCTGTACATCTCTATGACTATGACTGAAGGGTCTGTTTATGTGCTGTACATCTCTATGACTCTATGAGTGAAGGGTCTGTTTCTGTGCTGTACATCTCTATGACTCTATGACTGAAGGGTCTGTTTCTGTGCTGTACATCTCTATGACTCTAAGACTGAAGGGTCTGTTTCTGTGCTGTACATCTCTATGACTCAATGACTGAAGGGTCTGTTTCTGTGCTGTACATCTCTATGACTCTATGACTGAAGGTTCTGTTTCTGTGCTGTACATCTCTATGACTGAAGGGTCTGTTTATGTGCTGTACATCTCTATGACTCTATGAGTGACGGGTCTGTTTCTGTGCTGTACATTTCTATGACTCTATGACTGAAGGGTCTGTTTCTGTGCTATACATCTCTATGACTGATGGGTCTGTTTATGTGCTGTACATCTCTATGACTCTATGACTGAAGGGTCTTTTTCTCTGCTGTACGTCTCTATGACTATATGACTGAACGGTCTGTTTCTGTGCTGTACATCTCTATGAGTAAAGGGTCTGTTTCTGTGCTGTACATCTCTATGACTATGACTGAAGGGACAGTTTCTGTGCTGTACATCTCTATGACTCTATGACTGAAGGGTCTGTTTCTGTGCTGGATATCTCTATGACTCTATGACTGAAGAGTCTGTTTCTGTGCTGTATATCTCTATGACTGAAGGGTCTGTTTCTGTGCTGTACATCTCTATGACTCTATGACTGCAAGGTCTGTTTCTGTGCTGTACATCTCTATGGCTGAAGGATCTGTTTCTGTGTTGTACATCTCTATGACTCTATGACTGAAGGGTCTGTTTCTGTGCTGTACATCTCTATGACTCTATGACTGATGGGACTGTTTCTGTGCTGTACATCTCCATGTCTCTGTGACTGAAGGGTCTGTTTCTGTGCTGTACATCTCTATGACTATGACTGAAGAATCTGTTTCTGTGCTGTACATCTCTATAACTGAAGGGTCTGTTTCTGTGCTGTACATCTCTATGACTGAAGGGTCTGTTTCTGTGCTGTACATCTCTATGACTCTTTGACTGAAGGGTCTGTTTCTGTGCTGTACATCTCTATGACTATGACTGAAGAATCTGTTTCTGTGCTGTATATCTCTATGACTGAAGGGTCTGTTTCTGTGCTGTACAACTCTATGACTCTATGACTGAAGGGTCTGTTTCTGTGCTGTACATCTCTATGACTGAAGGGTCTGTTTCTGTACAGTACATCTCTATGACTCCATGACTGAAGGGTCTGATTCTGTGCTGCACATCTCTATGAGTGAAGGGTCTGTTTCTGTGCTGTACATCTCTTTGACTGAAGGGTCTGTTTCTGTGCTGTACATCTCTATGACTCTATGACTGAAGGGTCTGTTTCTGTGCTGTACATCTCTATGACTGAAGGGTCTGTTTCTGTGCTGTACATCTCTATGACGTTATTACTGAAGGGTCTGTTTCTGTGCTGTATATCTCTATGACTCTATGAGTGAAGGGTCTGTTTCTGTGCTGTACATCTCTATGACTGAAGGGTCTGTTTCTGTACAGTACATCTCTATGACTCCATGACTGAAGGGTCTGATTCTGTGCTGCACATCTCTATGAGTGAAGGGTCTGTTTCTGTGCTGTACATCTCTATGACTGAAGGGTCTATTTTTGTGCTGTACATCTATATGACTCTATGACTGAAGAGTCTGTTTCTGTTCTGTACATCTCTATGATTATGTCTGAAGGGACTGTTTCTGTGCTGTACGTCTCTATGACTTTATGACTGAAGGGTCTGTTTCTGTGCTGTATATCTCTATGAGTCTTTGACTGAAGAGTCTGTTTCTGTGCTGGACATCTCTGTGACTGAAGGTTCTGTTTCTGTGCTGTATATCTCTATGACTGAAGGGTCTGTTTCTGTGCTGTACATCTCTATGACTCTATGACTGAAGAGTGTTTCTGTGCTGTACATCTCTATGACTGAAGGGTCTGTTTCTGTGCTGTACATCTCTATGACTCTAAGACTGAAGGGTCTGTTTCTGTGCTGTACATCTCTATGACTCTATGACTGAAGGGTCTGTTTCTGTGCTGTACATCTCTATGACTCTATGACTGAAGGGTCTGTTTCTGTGCTGTACATCTCTATGAGTGAAGGGTCTGTTTCTGTGCTGTACATCTCTATGACTGAAGGGTCTGTTTATGTGCTGTACATCTCTATGACTCTATGAGTGACGGGTCTGTTTCTGTGCTGTACATTTCTATGACTCCATGACTGAAGGGTCTGTTTCTGTGCTATACATCTCTATGACTGATGGGTCTGTTTATGTGCTGTACATCTCTATGACTCTATGACTGAAGGGTCTTTTTCTCTGCTGTACGTCTCTATGACTATATGACTGAACGGTCTGTTTCTGTGCTGTACATCTCTATGAGTGAAGGGTCTGTATCTGTGTTGTACATCTCTATGACTGAAGGGTCTGTTTTTGTGCTGTACATCTATATGACTCTATGACTGAAGAGTCTGTTTCTGTTCTGTACATCTCTATGATAATGTCTGAAGGGACTGTTTCTGTGCTGTACGTCTCTATGACTTTATGACTGAAGCATCTGTTTCTGTGCTGTATATCTCGATGAGTCTTTGACTGAAGAGTCTGTTTCTGTGCTGGACATCTCTGTGACTGAAGGTTCTGTTTCTGTGCTGTACATCTCTATGACTGAAGGGTCTGTTTCTGTGCTGTACATCTCTATGTTTCTATGACGGAAGGGTCTGTTTCTGTGCTGTACATCTATATGACTCTATGACTGAATGGTCTGTTTCTGTGCTGTACATCTCTATGACTCCATGATTGAATGGTCTGTTTCTGTGCTGTACATCTCTATGACTCTATGACTGAAGGGTCTGTTTCTGTGCTGTACATCTCTATGACTCTATGACTGAAGGGTCTGTTTCTGTGCTGTACATCTCTATGACTCTAAGACTGAAGGGTCTGTTTCTGTGATGTACATCTCTATGACTAGGACAGAAGGGTCTGTTTCTGTGCTGTACATCTCTATGACTTTTTGACTGAAGGGTCTGTTTCTGTGCTGTACCTCTCTATGAGTGAAGGGTCTGTTTCTGTGCTGTACATCTCTATGACTGAAGTGTCTGTTTATGTGCTGTACATCTCTATGACTCTATGAGTGAAGGGTCTGTTTCTGTGCTGTCCATTTCTATGAATCTATGACTGAAGGGTCTGTTTCTGTGCTATACATCTCTATGACTGATGGGTCTGTTTCTGTGCTGTACATCTCTATGACTGAAGGGTCTGTATTTGTGCTGTACACCTCTATGACTCTATGATTGAAGGGTCTTTTTCTCTGCTGTACGTCTCTCTGACTCTATGACTGAACGGTCTGTTTCTGTGCTGTACATCTCTATGAGTGAAGGGTCTGTTTCTGCGCTGTACATCTCTATGACTCTATGACTGAAGGGTCTGTTTCTGTGCTGTACATCTCTATGTCTATGACTGAAGGGACAGTTTCTGTGCTGTACATCTCTATGACTCTATGACAGAAGGGTCTATTTCTGTGCTGTATATCTCTGTGATTATTTCTGAAGGGACTGTTTCTGTGCTATTCATCTCTATGACTTTATGACTGAAAGGTCTGTTTCTGTACTGTACATCTCTATGACTCTATGAGTGAAGGGTCTGTTTCTGTGCTGGATATCTCTATGACTCTATGACTGAAGAGTCTGTTTCTGTGCTATATATCTCTCTGACTGAAGGGTCTGTTTCTGTGCTGTACATCTCTATGACTCTATGACTGAAGAGTCTGTTTCTGTTCTGTACATCTCTATGATTATGTCTGAAGGGACTGTTTCTGTGCTGTACATCTCTATGAGTTTATGACTGAAGGGTCTGTTTCTGTGCTGTATATCTCTATGAGTCTTTGACTGAAGAGTCTGTTTCTGTGCTGGACATCTCTGTGACTGAAGGTTCTGTTTCTGTGCTGTACATCTCTATGACTCTATGACTGAAGGGTCTGTTTCTGTGCTGTACATCTCTATGACTCGATGACTGAAGGGTCTGTTTCTGTGCTGTGCATCTCTATGACTCTAAGACTGAAGGGTCTGTTTCTGTGCTATACATCTCTATGACTCTATGACGGAAGGGTCTATTTCTGTGCTGTACATCTCTATGATTATTTCTGAAGGGACTGTTTCTGTGCTATACATCTCTATGACTTTATGACTGAAAGTTCTGTTTCAGTACTGTACATCTCTATGAGTGAAGGGTCTGTTTCTGTGCTGGATATCTCTATGACTCTATGACTGAAGAGTCTGTTTCTGTGCTGTATATCTCTATGACTGAAGGGCCTGTTTCTGTGCTGTACATCTCTATGAGTGAAGGGTCTGTTTCTGTGCTGTACATCTCTATGACTGAAGGGTCTGTTTCTGTGCTGTACATCTCTATGAGTGAAGAGTCTGTTTCTGTGCTGTACATCTCTATGACTGAAGGATCTGTTTCTGTGCTGTACATCTCTATGACTCTATGACTGAAGGGTCTGTTTCTGTGCTGTACATCTCTATGAGTGATGGGTCTGTTTCTGTGTTGTACATCTCTATGACTGAAGGGTCTGTTTCTGTGCTGTACATCTCTATGAGTGAAGGGTCTGTTTATGTGCTGTACATCTCTATGACTCTATGAGTGAAGGGTCTGTTTCTGTGCTGTACATCTCTATGACTCTATGACTGAAGGGTCTGTTTCTGTGCTGTACATCTCTATGACTCTAAGACTGAAGGGTCTGTTTCTGTGCTGTACATCTCTATGACTCTATGACTGAAGGGTCTGTTTCTGTGCTGTACATCTCTATGACTCTATGACTGAAGGGTCTGTTTCCGTGCTGTACATCGCTATGACTATGACTGAAGGGTCTGTTTCTGTGCTGTACATCTCTATGAGTCTTTGACTGAAGAGTCTGTTTCTGTGCTGGACATCTCTGTGACTGAAGGTTCTGTTTCTGTGCTGTACATCTCTATGACTCTATGACTGAAGGGTCTGTTTCTGTGCTGTACATCTCTATGACTCTATGACTGAAGGGTCTGTTTCTGTGCTGTACATCTCTATGACTCTAAGACTGAAGGGTCTGTTTCTGTGCTATACATCTCTATGACTGATGGGTCTGTTTCTGTGCTGTACATCTCTTTGACTGAAGGGTCTGTTTATGTGCTGTACATCTCTATGACTCTATGACTGAAGGGTCTTTTTCTCTGCTGTACGTCTCTATGACTCTATGACTGAACGGTCTGTTTCTGTGCTGTATATCTCTATGAGTGAAGGGTCTGTTTCTGCGCTGTACATCTCTATGACTCTATGACGGAAGGGTCTATTTCTGTGCTGTACATCTCTATGATTATTTCTGAAGGGACTGTTTCTGTGCTATACATCTCTATGACTTTATGACTGAAAGTTCTGTTTCAGTACTGTACATCTCTATGACTCTATGAGTGAAGGGTCTGTTTCTGTGCTGGATATCTCTATGACTCTATGACTGAAGAGTCTGTTTCTGTGCTGTATATCTCTATGACTGAAGGGCCTGTTTCTGTGCTGTACATCTCTATGAGTGAAGGGTCTGTTTCTGTGCTGTACATCTCTATGACTGAAGGGTCTGTTTCTGTGCTGTACATCTCTATGAGTGAAGAGTCTGTTTCTGTGCTGTACATCTCTATGACTGAAGGATCTGTTTCTGTGCTGTACATCTCTATGACTCTATGACTGAAGGGTCTGTTTCTGTGCTGTACATCTCTATGAGTGATGGGTCTGTTTCTGTGTTGTACATCTCTATGACTGAAGGGTCTGTTTCTGTGCTGTACATCTCTATGAGTGAAGGGTCTGTTTATGTGCTGTACATCTCTATGACTCTATGAGTGAAGGGTCTGTTTCTGTGCTGTACATCTCTATGACTCTATGACTGAAGGGTCTGTTTCTGTGCTGTACATCTCTATGACTCTAAGACTGAAGGGTCTGTTTCTGTGCTGTACATCTCTATGACTCTAAGACTGAAGGGTCTGTTTCTGTACTGTACATCTCTATGACTCTATGACTGAAGGGTCTGTTTCTGTGCTATACATCTCTATGAGTGAAGGGTCTGTTTCTGTGCTGTACATCTCTATGACTGAAGGGTCTGTTTATGTGCTGTACATCTCTATGACTCTATAAGTGACGGGTCTGTTTCTGTGCTGTACATTTCTATGACTCTATGACTGAAGGGTCTGTTTCTGTGCTATACATCTCTATGACTGATGGGTCTGTTTCTGTGCTGTACATCCCTTTGACTGAAGGGTCTGTTTCTGTGCTGTACATTTCTATGACTCTATGACTGAAGGGTCTGTTTCTGTGCTATACATCTCTATGACTGATGGGTCTGTTTATGTGCTGTACATCTCTATGACTCTATGACTGAAGGGTCTTTTTCTCTGCTGTACGTCTCTATGACTATATGACTGAACGGTCTGTTTCTGTGCTGTACATCTCTATGAGTGAAGGGTCTGTTTCTGTGCTGTACATCTCTATGACTATGACTGAAGGGACAGTTTCTGTGCTGTACATCTCTATGATTATTTCTGAATGGACTGTTTCTGTGCTGTACATCTCTATGACTTTATGACTGAAGGGTCTGTTTCTGTGCTGTACATCTCTATGACTGAAGGGTCTGTTTCTGTGCTGTACAGCCCTATGACTGAAGGGTCTGTTTATGTGCTGTACATCTCTATGACTCTATGAGTGAAGGGTCTGTTTCTGTACTGTACATCTCTTTGACTCTAAGACTGAAGGGTCTTTTTCTGTGCTGTACATCTCTATGACTCTATGACTGAAGGGTCTGTTTCTGTGCTGTACATCTCTATGACTCTATGACTGAAGGGTCTGTTTCTGTGCTGTACATCTCTATGACTCTATGACTGAAGGGTCTGTTTCTGTGCTGTACATCTCTATGACTCTAAGACTGAAGGGTCTGTTTCTGTGCTGTACATCTCTATGACTCTATGACTGAAGGGTCTGTTTCTGTGCTGTACATCTCTATGACTCTATGACTGAAGGGTCTGTTTCTGTGCTGTACATCTCTATGACTCTATGACTGAAGGGTCTGTTTCTGTGCTGTACATCTCTATGAGTCTATGACTGAAGGGTCTGTGTCTGTGCTGTACATCTCTATGACTCTGTGACTGAAGGGTCTGTTTCTGTGCTGTACATCTCTATGACTCTATGACTGAAGGGTCTGTGTCTGTGCTGTACATCTCTATGACTCTATGCCTGAAGGGTCTGTTTCTGTGCTGTACATCTCTATGACTCTATGACTGAAGGGTCTGTTTCTGTGCTGTACATCTCTATGACTCTATGACTGAAGGGTCTGTTTCTGTGCTGTACATCTCTATGGCTCTATGACTGAAGGGTCTGTTTCTGTGCTGTACATCTCTATGACTCTATGACTGTAGGGTCTGTGTCTGTGCTGTACATCTCTATGACTCTATGACTGAAGGGTCTGTTTCTGTGCTGTACATCTCTATGACTGAAGGGTCTGTTTCTGTGCTGTACATCTCTATGTCTCTATGAGTGAAGGGTCTGTTTCTGTGCTGTACATCTCTATGACTCTATGACTGAAGGGTCTGTTTCTGTGCTGTACATCTCTATGACTGAAGGGTCTGTTTCTGTGCTGTACATCTCTATGACTCTATGACTGAAGGGTCTGTTTCTGTGCTGTACATCTCTATGACTCTATGACTGTAGGGTCTGTGTCTGTGCTGTACATCTCTATGACTCTATGACTGGAGGGTCTGTTTCTGTGCTGTACATCTCTATGACTGAAGGGTCTGTTTCTGTGCTGTACATCTCTACGACTCTATGACTGAAGGGTATGTTTCTGTGCTGTACATCTCTATGACTCTATGACTGAAGGGTCTGTTTCTGCGCTGTACATCTCTATGACTCTATGACGGAAGGGTCTATTTCTGTGCTGTGCATCTCTATGATTATTTCTGAAGGGACTGTTTCTGTGCTATACATCTCTATGACTTTATGACTGAAAGGTCTGTTTCTGTGCTATACATCTCTATGACTCTATGAGTGAAGGGTCTGTTTCTGTGCTGGATATCTCTATGACTCTATGACTGAAGAGTCTGTTTCTGTGCTGTATATCTCTATGACTGAAGGGCCTGTTTCTGTGCTGTCCATCTCTATGAGTGAAGGGTCTGTTTCTGTGCTGTACATCTCTATGACTGAAGGGTCTGTTTCTGTGCTGTACATCTCTATGAGTGAAGAGTCTGTTTCTGTGCTGTACATCTCTATGACTGAAGGATCTGTTTCTGTGCTGTACATCTCTATGACTCTATGACTGAAGGGTCTGTTTCTGTGCTGTACATCTCTATGAGTGATGGGTCTGTTTCTGTGTTGTACATCTCTATGACTGAAGGGTCTGTTTCTGTGCTGTACATCTCTATGAGTGAAGGGTCTGTTTATGTGCTGTACATCTCTATGACTCTATGAGTGAAGGGTCTGTTTCTGTGCTGTACATCTCTATGACTCTATGACTGAAGGGTCTGTTTCTGTGCTGTACATCTCTATGACTCTAAGACTGAAGGGTCTGTTTCTGTGCTGTACATCTCTATGACTCTATGACTGAAGGGTCTGTTTCTGTGCTGTACATCTCTATGACTCTATGACTGAAGGGTCTGTTTCTGTGCTGTACATCTCTATGAGTGAAGGGTCTGTTTCTGTGCTGTACATCTCTATGACTGAAGGGTCTGTTTATGTGCTGTACATCTCTATGACTCTATAAGTGACGGGTCTGTTTCTGTGCTGTACATTTCTATGACTCTATGACTGATGGGTCTGTTTCTGTGCTGTACATCCCTTTGACTGAAGGGTCTGTTTATGTGCTGTACATCTCTATGACTCTCTGACTGAAGGGTCTGTTTCTGTGCTGTACATCTCTATGACTCTATGACTGAAGGGTCTGTTTCTGTGCTGTACATCTCTATGAGTGAAGGGTCTGTTTCTGTGCTGTACATCTCTATGACTGAAGGGTCTGTTTATGTGCTGTACATCTCTATGACTCTATGAGTGACGGGTCTGTTTCTGTGCTGTACATTTCTATGACTCTATGACTGAAGGGTCTGTTTCTGTGCTATACATCTCTATGACTGATGGGTCTGTTTATGTGCTGTACATCTCTATGACTCTATGACTGAAGGGTCTTTTTCTCTGCTGTACGTCTCTATGACTATATGACTGAACGGTCTGTTTCTGTGCTGTACATCTCTATGAGTGAAGGGTCTGTTTCTGTGCTGTACATCTCTATGACTATGACTGAAGGGACAGTTTCTGTGCTGTACATCTCTATGATTATTTCTGAAGGGACTGTTTCTGTGCTGTACATCTCTATGACTTTATGACTGAAGGGTCTGTTTCTGTGCTGTACATCTCTATGACTGAAGGGTCTGTTTCTGTGCTGTACAGCCCTATGACTGAAGGGTCTGTTTATGTGCTGTACATCTCTATGACTCTATGAGTGAAGGGTCTGTTTCTGTACTGTACATCTCTATGACTCTAAGACTGAAGGGTCTTTTTCTGTGCTGTACATCTCTATGACTCTATGACTGAAGGGTCTGTTTCTGTGCTGTACATCTCTATGACTCTATGACTGAAGGGTCTGTTTCTGTGCTGTACATCTCTATGACTCTAAGACTGAAGGGTCTGTTTCTGTGCTGTACATCTCTGTGACTCTATGACTGAAGGGTCTGTGTCTGTGCTGTACATCTCTATGACTCTATGCCTGAAGGGTCTGTTTCTGTGCTGTACATCTCTATGACTCTATGACTGAAGGGTCTGTTTCTGTGCTGTACATCTCTATGACTCTATGACTGAAGGGTCTGTTTCTGTGCTGTACATCTCTATGACTCTATGACTGAAGGGTCTGTGTCTGTGCTGTACATCTCTATGACTCTGTGACTGAAGGGTCTGTTTCTGTGCTGTACATCTCTATGACTCTATGACTGAAGGGTCTGTGTCTGTGCTGTACATCTCTATGACTCTATGCCTGAAGGGTCTGTTTCTGTGCTGTACATCTCTGTGACTCTATGACTGAAGGGTCTGTTTCTGTGCTGTACATCTCTATGACTCTATGACTGAAGGGTCTGTTTCTGCGCTGTACATCTCTATGGCTCTATGACTGAAGGGTCTGTTTCTGTGCTGTACATCTCTATGACTCTATGACTGTAGGGTCTGTGTCTGTGCTGTACATCTCTATGACTCTATGACTGAAGGGTCTGTTTCTGTGCTGTACATCTCTATGACTGAAGGGTCTGTTTCTGTGCTGTACATCTCTATGACTCTATGACTGAAGGGTCTGTTTCTGTGCTGTACATCTCTATGACCCTATGACTGAAGGGTCTGTTTCTGTGCTGTATGATTCTACAATAGTTTGCCATGGCTCCTCACTTCTCGATAGCCTAGTGTCCCTTCCTTTCTGACGCCCAGATCAGAGAGGGAGAGAGAAAGAGATGGCGTTTAAAATCCGACAATATGAAGTGAAAGCATTTGCCCTTTCCTTTACCTCCTCTGTTTCCGTAACTTCAGACGTAGTTTGAACCTCCCTCGCTCGGCCCAGGTATGACGTACGTGGGAGTTTCAGCAAAGTGACTCAGGGCTGACTTTGATGAGCCGGGGAGTGGGGCTCGGCGACAGGAACGAGTCGAGATCGGAAAGGTAAACACGGCTTCCAGGGCCAGAGACCCAGCTTCAGGGAATCGCTGCTGGTCCCCCGAGTGAGCTGTCACTGTCTCCAGCCTTGAGGGTGCATATTCCGCCCTCCCCCCCACCCTCCCACACCATGCCCGATACCCCAAACCCACGCATTTCACATTCACCACCAATAAACACCCCAGCTAGAGGCTGCGGTCCGACCATTTTTAAAATCTCGTGTCTGATCCCTCCTCCTCATCTCCACCCACACACACACTTCCCGCATCCAGTTCCCAAATACCCCTTCCAGCCCCCTACGCCCCATCCATATCCCTGTCACCTCCCACAGCCCCTACACCCCCTCCCTATCTGTCACCTCCTCTAGCCCCTACACCTCCTCCCTATCTCTGTCACCTCCTCTAGCCCCTAGACCCCCTCCCTATCTGTCACCTCCTCTAGCCCCTACACCCCCTCCCTATCTCTGTCACTTCCTCTAGCCCCTACACCCCCTCCCTATCTGTCACCTCCTCTAGCCCCTACACCCCCTCCCTATCTCTGTCACCCCCTCCAGCCCCTACACCCCCTCCCTATCTCTGTCACCTCCTCTAGCCCCTACACCCCCTCCCTATCTCTGTCACCTCCTCTAGCCCCTACACCCCCTCCCTATCTCTGTCATCCCCTCTAGCCCCTACACCCCCTCCCTATCTCTGTCACCCCCTCCAGCCCCGACATCCCCTCCCTATCTCTGTCACCTCCTCCAGCTCCCTACACCTCCACCCTATCTCTGTCACCCCCTCCAGCCCCCTACACCTCCGCCCTATCTCTGTCACCCCCTCCCTATCTCTGTCACTCCCTCCAGCCACCTACAGCCCCTCCCTATCTCTGTCACCCCCTCCAGCCACCTACACCCCCTCCCTATCTCTGACACCCCCTCCAGCCACCTACACCCCCTCCCTATCTCTGTCACCCTCTCGAGCCCCTACACCCCCTCCCTATCTCTGTCACCCCCTCCCTATCTCTGTCACCCCCTCCAGCCCCTACACACCCCATTAAACTGTGCCCCGTTGGAATACATACATCAGCTGTTCAGACTTTTATTTCCTTTATATAGCGCCTGTGTATCCTCAGATGACAGAGTGGTAGGACACAGTCATGGCCATTGCCATTTGTGCCACCCGAATGCCAAGCAGCAACCAATCTCCAATAAAAGAGAATATAACCATCGCCCCCCTTGACGTTCAATGGTGTTACCATCACTGAACCCCTCCCACTATCAACATCCTGGGGGTTACCATTGAAAGAGAATTTAACCATTGCCCCCTTGACATTCAATGGTGTTACCATCACTGAACCCCTCCCACTATCAACATCCTGGGGGTTACCATTGAGAGAGAATCTAACCATCGCCCCCTTGACGTTCAATGGTGTTACCATCACTGAACCCCTCCCACTCTCAACATCCTGGGGGTTACCATTGAGAGAGAATCGAACTATCGCCCCCTTGACGTTCAATGGTGTTACCATCACTGAAACCCTCCCACGATCAACATCCTGGGGGTTACCATTGAGAGAGAATCTAACCTTCACTCCCTTGATGTTCAATGGTGTTACCATCACTGAATCCCCCCACTATCAACATCCTGGGGGTTACCATTGAGAGAGAATCTAACCATCACCCCCTTGACGTTCAATAGTGTCACCATCACTGAATCCCCCCACTATCAACATCCTGGGGGTTACCATTGAGAGAGAATCTAACCATCGCCCCCTTGACGTTCAATGGTGTTACCATCACTGAACCCCTCCCACTATCAACATCCTGGGGGTTACCATTGAGAGAGAATCTAACCATCGCCCCCTTGAAGTTCAATGGTGTTACCATCACTGAACCCCTCCCACTATCAACATCCTGGGGGTTACCATTGAAAGAGAATTTAACCATTGCCCCCTTGACATTCAATGGTGTTACCATCACTGAACCCCTCCCACTATCAACATCCTGGGGGTTACCATTGAGAGAGAATCTAACCATCGCCCCCTTGACGTTCAATGGTGTTACCATCACTGAACCCCTCCCACTCTCAACATCCTGGGGGTTACCATTGAGAGAGAATCGAACTATCGCCCCCTTGACGTTCAATGGTGTTACCATCACTGAAACCCTCCCACGATCAACATCCTGGGGGTTACCATTGAGAGAGAATCTAACCTTCACTCCCTTGATGTTCAATGGTGTTACCATCACTGAATCCCCCCACTATCAACATCCTGGGGGTTACCATTGAGAGAGAATCTAACCATCACCCCCTTGACGTTCAATAGTGTCACCATCACTGAATCCCCCCACTATCAACATCCTGGGGGTTACCATTGAGAGAGAATCTAACCATCGCCCCCTTGACGTTCAATGGTGTTACCATCACTGAACCCCTCCCACTATCAACATCCTGGGGGTTACCATTGAGAGAGAATCTAACCATCGCCCCCTTGAAGTTCAATGGTGTTACCATCACTGAATCCCCCCACTATCAACATCCTGGGGGGTTACCATTGACCAGAAACTGATCTGGACCCAGCCATAAACACATCGGGGCTACAAGAGCTGGTCAGTAGCTCGGAATCCTGCAGCGAGTAACTCCCCTCCTGACTCCCTCCTCCCCAAAGCCTGTCCCACCATCGACCAGGCACAAGTCAGGAGGGTGAGGGAATACTCCCCACTCACCCTGGACGGGGGGCAGCTCCGACAACACTCGAGAAGCTCGACACCGTCCAGGCACAAAGCAGCCCCCCACCCCCTCGATTGGCACCACACCCACAAACACCCCCCTTCCTTCCACCCCCAGTCACAGCAGGGTGTACGGTCTACAAGACCCACTGCAGTCAGGCTCCTTAGACGGCACCTTCCCCGAACCCGTCACCTCTACCCCCCCGGAGGGGGCGTGCGATACACGAGGAACACCAGCCCCTCTGACTCCCCCCCCCACCCCCTCACACACCGTCCTGAAATACGTTGGCTGCTCCAAGGGGGTCTGAATCCTGGAATTCCCTCCCTAACGGGGGCCCTGTGTCCCTGCACCACAGAGAGGAGCTGCAATGGTTCAAGATGGCCGCTCACCCCCACCTACTCAAGTGGGGGGGCAATTAGGAACAGACAAGGAAAGGATAAACAGATAGATTGTCACTCTCAACCTGTCAAGCAATCATGTCATCCTCTTTATTCTGTTTCTCTGAACCTACATTAATGGGATCAGGGAGTGTTGCTGAACAAAGAGACCTTGGAGTGCAGGTTCATAGCTCCTTGAAAGTGGAGTCGCAGGTAGATAGGATAGTGAAGGCGGCGTTTGGTATGCTTTCCTTTATTGGTCAGAGTATTGAGTACAGGAGTTGGGAGGTCATGTTGCGGCTGTACAGGACATTGGTTAGGCCACTTTTAGAATACTGCGTTCAATTCTGGTCTCCTTCCTATCGGAAAGATGTTGTGAAACTAGAAAGGATGCAGGAACGAATTACTGGGTTGGAGGCTGTAAACTGGGACATTTTTCGCTGAAGGCTGAGGAGTGACCTTATCGAGGTTTATAAAATCACGTGGAGCACGGATAGGGTGAATGGACACGGTCTTAGATTAGATTCCCGACAGTGTGGAAACAGGCCCTTCGGCCCAACCAGTCCACACCGACCCTCCAAGGAGTAACCCGTCCAGACCCATTTCCCTCTGACTAAAGCACCTAACACTATGGGCAATTTAGCATGGCCAATCCACCCTAACCTGCACATCCCTGGGCACTAGGGGACAAGTTAGCACGGCCAATCCACCCTAACCTGCACATCTTTGGATTGTGGGAGGAAACTGGAGCACCCGGAGGAAACCCACGCAGACACGGGGAGAATGTGCAAACGCCACACAGACAGTCGCCCGAGGCTGGAATCGAACCTGGGACCCTAGTGCTGTGAGGCAGCAGTGCTAACCACTGAGCCACCGTGCCAGTCTTTTTCCTGCGGTGGGGGAGTTCAGAAATAGAGTGTTAAGGTGAGAGGGGAAAGATTTAAATGGGACCTGAGGGGCAACTTTTTCACGCACAGGGTGTGTGGAATGAGCTGCCAGAGGAAGTAGTGGAGGCTGGTACAATGACAACATTTAAAGGCATCTGGATGGGGTTATAGAGATATGGGCCAAGTGCTGGCAAATGGGACTGGACTAAATTAGGCTATAGGGACGAGTTGGTTCTAAATTGTCCCATAGTGCCCAGGGATGTGCAGGTTAGGGTGGATTGGCCATGCTAAACTGTCCCATAGTGTCCAGGGATGTGCAGGTTAGGGTGGGTTGGCCATGCTAAATTGTCTCGTAGTGCCCAGGGATGTGCAGGTTAGGGTGGGTTGGCCATGCTAAATTGTCCCATAGTGTCCAGGGATGTGCAGGTTCGGATGGATTGGCCATGCTAAATTGGCTCATAGTGCCCAGGGATGTGCAGGTTAGGGTGGATTGGCCATGCTAAATTGTCCCATAGTGCCCAGGGATGTGCAGGTTAGGGTGGATTGGCCATGCTAAATTGTCCCATAGTGCCCAGGGATGTGCAGGTTAGGGTGGATTGGCCATGCTAAATTGTTTCGTAGTGCCCAGGGATGTGCAGGTTAGGGTGGATTGGCCATGCTAAATTGTCCCATAGTGCCCAGGGATGTGCAGGTTAGGGTGGATTGGCCGTGCTAAATTGTCCCATAGTGTCCAGGGATGTGCAGGTTAGGGTGGATTGGCCGTGCTAAATTGTCTCATAGTGCCCAGGGATGTGCAGGTTAGTGTGGATTGGCCATGCTAAATTGTCCCATAGTGCCCAGGGATGTGCAGGTTAGGGTGGATTGGCCGTGCTAAATTGTCCCATAGTGTCCAGGGATGTGCAGGTTAGGGTGGATTGGCCGTGCTAAATTGTCTCATAGTGTCCAGGAATGTGCAGGTTAGGGTGGGTTGGCCATGCTAAATTGTCCCATAGTGTCCAGGGATGTGCAGGTTAGGGTGGATTAGCCATGCTAAATTGTCCCATAGTGTCCAGGAATGTGCAGGTTAGGGTGGATTGGCCATGCTAAATTGTCCCATAGTGCCCAGGGATGTGCAGGTTAGGGTGGATTGGCCATGCTAAATTGTCCCGTAGTGCCCAGGGATGTGCAGGTTAGGGTGGATTGGCCATGCTAAATTGTCCCATAGTGTCCAGGGATGTGCAGGTTAGGGTGGATTGGCCATGCTAAATTGTCCCATAGTGTCCAGGAATGTGCAGGTTAGGGTGGGTTGGCCATGCTAAATTGTCCCATAGTGCCCAGGGATGTGCAGGTTAGGGTGGATTGGCCATGCTAAATTGTCCCATAGTGTCCAGGGATGTGCAGGTTAGGGTGGATTGGCCATGCTAAATTGTCCCATAGTGTCCAGGAATGTGCAGGTTAGGGTGGGTTGGCCATGCTAAATTGTCCCATAGTGTCCAGGGATGTGCAGGTTAGGGTGGATTAGCCATGCTAAATTGTCCCATAGTGCCCAGGGATGTGCAGGTTAGGCTCTGTTTCCGTGCGGTATACAAGACTACATTTCTCGCCTCTGCAAGACTTGTTCCTGGATGCACGTACCTAAGATGCAGCCAGTAAAAAACAGCGTAAAAGCTTTTCCCTGTTCTCCTGGGCTGCAGGACAATAAAGGATATTTTTCATTATTCGTCCAACAGTGTGATTGGGGGTGGGGGTGGGGGGTGTGACTGAGCACTAGAAATCTCTCCCACAAAACCTCCACCTCCCCTATCTCCTTGAAGACAGTCCTTAAAACCACCTCAAAGTGAAAACCCCAGAGGAGACACTTCCCGACGACTGGCGCCAGAAGCTCTGGGGAGATCGCTCGGCAATGATGGGGCGCTACATAAATGCAAGCTAGCATTGGGCTGACAGGGAGGATCTGAGGCCTCTCATAACTGGGCATGCTTGGCAGTACGAAGCCAGTTAGCAAGCAGTTTCACACACCCACACTGTGACTTTTACTGAAAACCGAGTAACACCGTCAGATTATTCCTGTTTTTATCAGTTTTTATGTTTTGTGGTTTGGCTCTCACTGCTCTCGTTTCTATTTTTATCGCAAGACGGCAATTTGAAGGAGTGTTTCGTGAAAAATAAAGGTCTGGCGTCTGTGGTCCAGGTAGAGAAATAAAGAAATAATGACAGAAGGCGAGACGCTCTGAATATCGAACGAAGCAGGGAGGATTGCTAGAGAATAGGCGCCACAACAATGCAGTTTCAAATGCTCCTCCTAATCCCACGCTGTCCAGGTTTGGACCCCTTCATGGAACAGAATTACAGATTGATGCTGAGGGAGTGGGTGCTGTGGGAGGGTCAGTGCTGAGGGAGTGGGTGCTGTCAGAGGGTCAGTGCTGAGGGAGTGGGTGCTGTGGGAGGGTCAGTGCTGAGGGAGTGGGTGCTGTGGGAGGGTCAGTGCTGAGGGAGTGGGCGCTGTCGGAGGGTCAGTGCTGAGGGAGTGGGTGCTGTGGGAGGGTCAGTGCTGAGGGAGCGGGCGCTGTCAGAGGGTCAGTGCTGAGGGAGTGGGTGCTGTCAGAGGGTCAGTGCTGAGGGAGTGGGTGCTGTCAGAGGGTCAGTGCTGAGGGAGT
The DNA here is from genome assembly GCF_037043375.1 of Chiloscyllium plagiosum. Lineage (NCBI taxonomy): Eukaryota > Metazoa > Chordata > Chondrichthyes > Orectolobiformes > Hemiscylliidae > Chiloscyllium > Chiloscyllium plagiosum. The sequence continues at coordinate 55,318,869 of NW_028270188.1, forward strand.
GGGTGCTGTGGGAGGGTCAGTGCTGAGGGAGTGGGTGCTGTGGGAGGGTCAGTGCTGAGGGAGTGGGCGCTGTCGGAGGGTCAGTGCTGAGGGAGTGGGTGCTGTGGGAGGGTCAGTGCTGAGGGAGCGGGCGCTGTCAGAGGGTCAGTGCTGAGGGAGTGGGTGCTGTCAGAGGGTCAGTGCTGAGGGAGTGGGTGCTGTGGGAGGGTCAGTGCTGAGGGAGCGGGCGCTGTGGGAGGGTCAGTGCTGAGGGAGTGGGTGCTGTGGGAGGGTCAGTGCTGAGGGAGTGGGCCCTGTCGGAGGGTCAGTGCTGAGTGAGCGGGTGCTGTGGGAGGGTCAGTGCTGAGGGAGTGGGTGCTGTGGGAGGGTCAGTGCTGAGGGAGTGGGTTCTGTCGGAGGGTCAGTGCTGAGGGAGTGGGCCCTGTTGGAGGGTCAGTGCTGAGTGAGCGGGTGCTGTCGGAGGGTCAGTGCTGAGGGAGTGGGTGCTGTGGGAGGGTCAGTGCTGAGGGAGTGGGTTCTGTCGGAGGGTCAGTGCTGAGGGAGTGGGTGCTGTGGGAGGGTCAGTGCTGAGGGAGTGGGTGCTGTGGGAGGGTCAGTGCTGAGGGAGTGGGTGCTGTGGGAGGGTCAGTGCTGAGGGAGTGGGCGCTGTGGGAGGGTCAGCGCTGAGGGAGTGGGCGCTGTGGGAGGGTCAGTGCTGAGGGAGTGGGCGCTGTGGGAGGGTCAGCGCTGAGGGAGTGGGCGCTGTGGGAGGGTCAGTGCTGAGGGAGCGGGCGCTGTGGGAGGGTCAGTGCTGAGGGAGTGGGTGCTGTGGGAGGGTCAGTGCTGAGGGAGTGGGTGCTGTGGGAGGGTCAGTGCTGAGGTAGTGAGCGCTGTGGGAGGGTCAGTGCTGAGGGAGTGGGTGCTGTGGGAGGGTCAGTGCTGAGGGAGCGGGTGCTGTGGGAGGGTCAGTGCTGAGGGAGTGGGTGCTGTGGGAGGGTCAGTGCTGAGGGAGTGGGTGCTGTGGGAGGGTCAGCGCTGAGGGAGTGGGCGCTGTCGGAGGGTCAGTGCTGAGGGAGTGGGCCCTGTCAGAGGGTCAGTGCTGAGGGAGTGGGTGCTGTGGGACGGTCAGTGCTGAGGGAGTGGGCGCTGTCAGAGGGTCAGTGCTGCGGGAGTGGGTGCTGTCGGAGGGTCAGTGCTGAGGGAGTGGGTGCTGTGGGAGGGTCAGTGCTGAGGGAGTGGGCGCTGTCGGAGGGTCAGTGCTGAGGGAGTGGGTGCTGTCGGAGGGTCAGTGCTGAGGGAGTGGGTGCTGTGGGAGGGTCAGTGCTGAGGGAGTGGGTGCTGTGGGAGGGTCAGTGCTGAGGGAGTGGGCGCTGTCGGAGGGTCAGTGCTGAGGGAGTGGGTGCTGTCGGAGGGTCAGTGCTGAGGGAGTGGGTGCTGTGGGAGGGTCAGTGCTGAGGGAGTGGGCGCTGTCAGAGGGTCAGTGCTGAGGGAGTGGGCGCTGTGGGAGGGTCAGTGCTGAGGGAGTGGGCGCTGTGGGAGGGTCAGTGCTGAGGGAGTGGGTGCTATGGGAGGGTCAGTGCTGAGGGAGTGAGCGCTGTGGGAGTGTCAGTGCTGAGGGAGTGGGTGCTGTGGGAGGGTCAGTGCTGAGGGAGTGGGCACTGTCGGAGGGTCAGCGCTGAGGGAGCGGGTGCTGTCGGAGGGTCAGTGCCGAGGGAGTCGGTGCTGTGGGAGGGTCAGCGCTGAGGGAGTGGGTGCTGTCGGAGGGTCAGTGCTGAGGGAGAGGGCACTGTCAGAGGGTCAGTGCTGAGGGAGTCGGTGCTATGGGAGGGTCAGTGCTGAGGGAGCGGGCGCTGTGGGAGTGTCAGTGCTGAGGGAATGGGTGCTGTGGGAGGGTCAGTGCTGAGGGAGCGGGTGCTGTGGGAGGGTCAGTGCTGGGGGAGAAGGCACTGTCAGAGGGTCAGTACTGAGGGAGTGGGTGCTGTGGGAGGGTCAGTGCTGAGGGAGCGGGTGCTGTGGGAGGGTCAGTGCTGAGGGAGCAGGCACTGTCGGAGGGTCAGTGCTGAGGGAGTGGGTGCTGTGGGAGGGTCAGCGCTGAGGGAGCGGGCGTTGTGGGAAGGTCAGTGCTAAGAGAGTGGGCACTGTCAGAGGGTCAGTGCTGAGGGAGTGGGTGCTGTGGGAGGGTCAGTGCCGAGGGAGCGGGCACAGTCGGAGGGTCAGTGCAGAGTGAGTGGGAGGGTCAGTGCTGAGGGAGTGGGTGCTGTCGGAGAGTCAGTGCTGAGGGAGAGGGCACTGTGGGAGGGTCAGTGCTGAGGGTGTGGGAGGGTCAGTGCTGAGGGAGTGGGTGCTGTGCGAGGGTCAGTGCTGAGGGAGTGGGTGCTGTGCGAGGGTCAGTGCTGAGGGAGTGGGTGCTGTGGAAGGGTCAGTGCTGAGGGAGCGGGCGTTGTGGGGGTGTCAGTGCACAGGGAGCATGCGCTGTGGGTGGGTCAGTGCTGAGGGAGTGGGTGCTGTGGGAGGGTTAGCGCTGAGGAAGCCAGAGAATTTAGTCGAGGGGTGTGGGGAGTGTTGGGTCCGATATAGGGGCCTGGCCCAATGGGCACGGGTGACGTCAGCCTGTGGGTTGTCAGGTTAGATGTGAAGTCGCGTCTCCCCCACCCCGCCTCCCCGATACAGTCGGAAACAGGAATGAGGGCTCGGGAGAACACACATTTCCTGGGGCTTCTCCGAGGTCATGGGCAGCTGAATTGTCCCAAAGTGCCCAGGGATGTACAGGTTAGGGTGGATTGGCCATGCTAAATTGTCCCATAGTGCCCAGGGATGTGCAGGTTAGGGTGGGTTGGCCATGCTAAATTGTCCCGTAGTGCCCAGGGATGTGCAGGTTAGGGTGGATTGGCCATGCTAAATTGTCCCAAAGTGCCTAGGGATGTGCAGGTTAGGGTGGATTGGCCATGCTAAATTGTCCCAAAGTGCCCAGGGATGTGCAGGTTAGGGTGGATTGGCCATGCTAAATTGTCCCATAGTGCCCAGGGATGTGCAGGGTAGGGTGGATTGGCCATGCTACATTGTCCCGTAGTGCCCAGGGATGTGCAGGTTAGGGTGGATTGGCCATGCTAAATTGTCCTGTAGTGCCCAGGGATGTGCAGGTTAGGGTGGATTGGCCATGCTAAATTGTCCCGTAGTGTCCAGGGATGTGCAGGTTAGGGTGGATTGGCCATGCTAAATTGTCCCGTAGTTCCCAGGGATGTGCAGGTTAGGGTGGATTGGCCATGCTAAATTGTCCCGTAGTGCCCAGGGATGTGCAGGTTAGGGTGGATTGGCCATGCTAAATTGTCCCATAGTGCCCAGGGATGTGTAGGTTAGGGTGGATTGGCCATGCTAAATTGTCCCAAAGTGCCCAGGGATGTGCAGGTTAGGGTGGAATGGCCATGCTAAATTGTCCCATAGTGCCCAGGGATGTGCAGGTTAGGGTGGATTGGCCATGCTAAATTGTCCCATAGTGCCCAGGGATGTGCAGGTTAGGGTGGATTGGCCGTGCTAAATTGTCCCGTAGTGCCGAGGGATGTGCAGGTTAGGGTGGATTGGCCATGCTAAATTGTCCCGTAGTGCCCAGGGATATGCAGGTTAGGGTGGATTGGCCATGCTAAATTGTCCCGTAGTGCCCAGGGATGTACAGGTTAGGGTGGATTGGCCATGCTAAATTGTCCCGTAGTGCCCAGGGATGTGCAGGTTAGGGTGGATTGGCCATGCTAAATTGTCCCATAGTGTCCAGGGATGTGCAGGTTAGGGTGGATTGGCCATGCTAAATTGTCCCGTAGTGCCCAGGGATGTACAGGTTAGGGTGGATTGGCCATGCTAAATTGTCCCGTAGTGCCCAGGGATGTGCAGGTTAGGGTGGATTGGCCATGCTAAATTGTCCCGTAGTGCCCAGGGATGTACAGGTTAGGGTGGATTGGCAATGCTAAATTGTCCCATAGTGCCCAGGGATGTGCAGGTTAGGGTGGATTGGCCATGCTAAATTGTCCCGTAGTGCCCAGGGATGTGCAGGTTAGGGTGGATTGGCCATGCTAAATTGTCCCATAGTGTCCAGGGATGTGCAGGTTAGGGTGGATTGCCCTATTGTGTTAAGGAAATTGTAAGTTAGGTGCATTAGTGCGGAAATATAGAGAGCAAAAGGGTCAGGGGAAATAGGCCTGGGTGGGTTAGTCTTCGGAGGGTCGGTGTGGACCTGATGGGCCAAAGGGCCTGTTTCCACACTGTAGGGATTGTACGCAACCCAGCCCTGCTCCAAACTTCAGCCGTACACTCCACCTCCTCTCCCTTCCCCCATGGCCCAGGGGAGGGTTTAAAACACAGCCCCCCGATCTGATCCCACCCGCTCCTCAAAACCCTCTACCTCTCACCGTTCTGCACCCCCCTCTCCCCCCTCAGCCAAACGATCCCAATCCCTTCAGGAGAGTCGTATAGCACAGAAACACACCCTTCGGCCCATCTCGGCCTTGCCTGCTGAATTTCCCAAACTGGACTGGTCCCCTTTACCCGAGCTTGGCCCGTACCCTTCGTGAATTCCTGCTCATCTGCCTGCCCCCAAAAATATCTTTTAAATGTTGTAACGGCGTCTGCGTCTGCCACTTCCTCTGGCAGTTCCCTTCCCCGCACGGACCACCCTCTCTGTGTGTGAAAACGTGGCCCCCTTCGGTCCCTTTTCACCTTCTCCTCTCAACCTCTCCCCAATCCTCGTGGGGGGGGTGGGGGGAAGACTTTCTCTATTCACCCTATCCGTGCCCCTCGACATTTCTATAACCCTCTGTAAGGTCACCCCCTCAAACCACCCAGTGGAAAAAGAAACCCTATCCCGTCCTTACAACTCAATCCCTCCAATCCGTGTGGAGTTTGCACATTCTCCCCGTGTCTGTGTGGGTTTCCTCGGGGTGCTCCGGTTTCCTCCCACAGTCCAAAGATGTGCAGGTCAGGGTGGATTTGGCCGTGCTAGTGTTAGGGGCATTAGCAGAGGGTCAGGGTGGGTTACTCTTCGGAGGGTCGGTGTTGGGCCGAAGGGCCTGTTTCCACACCGTAAGGAATCTAATCGAATCTAAATCTCTTCTGAACCCTTTCCAGCTTTACAATATCCTTCTTGCAACAAGACAACTAGAATTGCGTACAATATTCCAAAAGTGGTCTCGCTGATGTTCTTTAGAGCCACAGCATGATGTCCCAACTCCTCTACTCAAAACTCTGACCAATAAAAGCCAAAGTACCAAAGATCTCCTTCACTGTCCTATTATCTAGTGTCTCCTTATAAACCGAACTCTCCAGTCTGGGTCACACCCTTGTAAACCTTTTCCACACAGGGCAACCAGAACTGGTCATAGTTTTCCCTCGTTGCTCAGTCCATTGAGTTTCGGAAGTCGGGATATCACCTTACCGTGGTACACAATATCGCAAACGTGGCTTGACCAATGTCCAATGCAACATGACAACCCAACTGACCAAGCGTCCCAAACTTGGATTTTAACAAACTCCCAGAGGGTTTAATTCCGCCAGGCCCCATGCAACTGAACAGAGAAAAGATGAATGCTTTCAGGTGGAGTGGAGCTTGAAAGAATTAATGCAAGAAACAGCACATTTGGTGGTACAGGGGGTGCGTTAACGTCACAGGTCCTACCTTTACACAGCCTGTGTGGCTGCACTGCTGAAGGAGAGGCATCTGGGGAGCTCTTCGACATCGGTGTTTCTACAAAGTCAGCGTTGTCTCTGTGAGTGGCTGTATTCTGCGGAGGCAAGTGAGACGTGAAGGTATTGAGACAGAGAGAGAGGGAGAGAGAGAGAGAGCAACAACTGCGTCTGAGCTGAGATCACAGTTTTAAATTGTGTGTCAGTCCCGAGTTCAGCACTGCATCATTGAAAATTGTCATGTCTCCAAGAAATTGTGTGTAGGAGAGAGAGTGAGAGAGATTTCTTCAACACTCCAGCCTCAGAATGGAGAAATTAATCAGAAAACATTCAAATATGACAGTCTCTAATCTTTATCAAGTAAAAGCACAAAGTTTTGATGAGATTTTCAAGAGCGAGAGATTTGAAAGTCTTTTTTTTCGTTCTCAGCATAGCTGACATTTTGAAATTCTGT